>NC_132876.1:102163260-102463260 GCF_048164855.1 Canis lupus baileyi
TATACCACTCTATTTTTGAACTTTCCATCCTATTCCATTCTTGTCTCTATATACAAATATAACATCCTTTTAACTATTAAATTTTTTTTATATATTTTTCATTTAAATTCAGTTTGCCAACATGTAGTATAACAACAGTGCTCATCCCATCAAATGCCCTCCTCAGCAATTATTAAAATCTTATGATATACTTTAAATTTTGTTTGGCTAGTGCCCCTTAGTTGTCTTTTTAAAACAATGTTTTGGTATCTACTTTTGACTGGTTCCTTTCCTGTATAAATTTTCAACCATATTTGCTTAATTTTAGAGAACAAAACAATAGTAGCAACGACACTGTTGATAGAAAGGATTAATTTGGTACTTTTAGATTTTATGATATACATATTTACTTAAGGAGGAATAAACATTTTTATTATTGATTCTCCTTAGCTAAGGCATAATGCAGTTTTCTGTTCAACTCTATGTAGGTTCTTCAGAAAACTTATAGGTTTGATTTTTTAATTTTTAAAATTTTTCGCTTTTTAAAGATTTTATTTATTTTTTTTATGAGAGACACAGAGAGAGGCAGAGACAGAGTCAGAGGGAGAAGCAGGCTCCATACAGAGAGCCCGATATAGGACTCGATCCCTTGACCGCGGGATCACGACTGGAGCCAAGGCAGATGCTCAGCTGCTAAGCCACCCAGGCATCCCTATAGGTTTCATTTTAGATTTTGTTTCTAGATATATTATTTTTTGTTGCTATTTTAATGAGCAGAGTTTTTTTTTAATTAAATAGATTTTATTTATGCAGAAGGTGTCTATTGATTTCTCAGTTCTAATTTTATATCCCAGTAACATTGTTTTTAGTAGATTTTCAGATCATTTTCCCGGAACTACAGAAAACACTTTATTACCTTCTGTCATCTGAAATACATTCATATTTTCATTTTACGTTGTTATACCTCTAATTTCTTTCCCTTGTTAATCTCACTGGCTGATGCATTTTATATAATGTTAAATATCAGTGGTGGTGGTGAGCATTATTTTCTCTTAATGATTGTAACTGAAATGTATCCTAATTAAATAAAATATTACATATATATTATATATATGTTTAACATTATACTGGAGGACACTGATACTGCAAAAAAATAATACATTTATATCTGTGTGTTCATTTTAATGAAATATCTATTGAATCTTATTTTATCAAGGTGTTTTCGTTTCGTTTTAAAAGCAACAGGTTTGGGCAGCCTGGGTGACTCAGCGGTTTAGCGCCGCCTTCAGCTCAGGGCGTGATCCTGGAGACCTGGGATTGAGTCCCACCTTGGGCTCCCTGCATGGAGACTGCTTCTCCCTCTGCCTGTGTCTCTGCCTCTCTCTCTCCGTGTGTCTCTCATGAATAAATAATAAAATCTTAAAAAAATAAAAGCAACAAGTTTAAATCAAGTCAAAAATGCCCTTTCAGCATTTTAAAAAATCAATCATATGAATTTGCGTCGAGTTGCATCAATGAGATGCATTAGTGAAAAATAAATGAGAATTTACTCCATAGTTTTCACATTTTGTCCTTTTTTTCTAGTTATGGATAAAATATTACTTATATTTTATGAAAATAATTTTAAGAATTCCTTCTGGTATATACTCTTGAATAGGGGACTTGCTATCCAAATGTTATGTTCTTTATGGATTTGGTAGAATTTCATGCTAACCTATCTGTGCTTAGTGGTATTTGCAGAGAAGGGGGTATTATATCATTTACAAATTTCTCTAGTTCTCTAGAGAAATTAATCTATTTCCACTTTCTCTTCTGGTAATACTTCTGGTAGATTTTATTTTTCTAGATAATTATCTATTTCATTTAGATTTTTTTTTTTTTTTTGCATAGGATTCAATAAAATCCTACTTACCTAAAGTAGTTTGTAAACGACTTTTTAAATTCCTTTTGGGACTTTGATTATTTATCTATATTACTTCTCATCTTGTGTTTTACTCTTTATTTTTGTCTTTACTAAGGATGCTAATGATTTCTTTCACTGATTTTTTTTTTTGCTCTCTGATTCGTCTGACTTAAAAAACATATTTACATATGTTTAGTGTTTTGTAGACCCTCTTAGTATTTGGAATAAAAAAAAAAAACTTTGTTCTAGTGGTTACCATTAAACGTATATATTTACATAATATCCTTAGTTTTCTTTCTCTTTAGAAAGTATCTGTTGGTACCTCATTATGAGCAATAGTAAAATTAATTAGCTTATAAATTTTCCTTCTTTTCCTTCTCCTCCTATGTTCAGTTTGTTCAATAGTATTACCTTTTATAATACCACCATTATGTTCAACATTATACTAAAAGACCCAGACAGTGCAAAAACATGAAACTGAATGATTGGATGAAAAAAGGGACACCTTTTGACTGGGAAATAAAGAAGTAAAACTGTATTTGCAGATCTAATTATGTACATGGAAAACTTGGGAAAATAACTGAAAAAAAAGTTACTATAAATAGTACATTTAGCAAAGTTGCAATTTACGAGGCCAGTACACAAAAATTAATTTTATTTCTATAAAATGGAAATTCAGGGCAACTGGGTGCCTCAATCAGTGCGTCTGCCTTTGGCTCAGGTCATGATCTTGGGGTTCTGGGATTGAGTCCTACATCGGGCTTCTTGCTCAGCGGGAGCTGTTTCTCCCTCTCCCCCTCCCTGCTTTTGTGTGCATGCTCGCTGTCTCTCTCTCAAATAAATAAAATCTTTTAAAAAATGGAAATGCATATTTAAGAAATAATCTATTTTTTTAAAGGTTTTGTTTACTTATTCATGAGAGACATAGAGAGAGAGAGGCAGAGACACAGGCAGAAGGAGAAGCAGGCTCCATGCAGGAAACCCCATGTGGGACTTGATTCCTAGACCCCGGGATCACACCCTAAGCCAAAGGCAGATAGATGCTCAACTGCTGGGACGTGTCCCAAGAAATAATATTTAAATTCCATCTTAAATCATGTGAAAATATAAACTATTTAGAAATATGTTTAAATATAGATATGCAAGGTCTGAATACTGAAAAATTGCAAAACATTCATTGCTGAGTTTAATTGGCCTGCTGAATTTGATTGATCTATAGATTCAATAAAATCCTAGAAAATTGATAGGTTGATTACAATATATGAAAATAGAATCTTCAATAGTCAAAACAGCGTGATAAAGAATGACATTGAGAAACTTACATTACCTGATTCAAGACTTAATATAATGCTAAAATGACTAATATAGTGTGGTATTGGCATAATAGAAGACATCAAACTTAATTAAACAAAATGAAGATTTCTGTAATAGATCCACATATATATGATCACTTGGTTTTTGCTGTAGGTAAAATTCAGGCAACTGAATCAGGGAAAGATATTCTTTTCAATAAATGTTACTGGAATAATTGGTCATTTGTATGGTTAAAAAAAATATATATAGCTGCCTCTTTATATCATATGCAAAATTTAGCATTAAGAGAATTATAGACCTATTAGATAAAGATATAAAACCTCTTGGAGAAAACATAGGATAAAATTTTTGCCATATTGTCTTTGACAAAGTTTCTAAAGCAGGACAAAAAGGCATTATCCATAAAAGAAAATAAAAAAAAAAACTCTTGTTCTTTGATAAACATGGTTAAGAAAATGAAATCTCTAGCCACAAAATGGGAAAAGATATTTGGAAGTCTTCTATTTGACAAAAGGCATGTATCTAGAAAATATACAGAACAAATTTAATTCAATATTAAGAAAACTGTTTTTTTTTTTAGCTGGGCAAAAGATTTAAAGATTTACTTAACCAAAGAAGATAACATGTATAGCCAGTAATCACATGAAAAGATGCTCAACATCACTGGTCAACAGAGTAATTCAAATTAAAACCACAATCAATACAGACACTAGAATTGCTAAGACCTAAAAAAATAAAAACCCTGAAATACTAAGTTTTGACAAGCATATGAAGCAACTACATTTCTTATACATTGCTGGTGGAGATGCAAAATGGTGCTGCCATTTTGAAAAAGCATTTTGTCACTTAAACATGAGCATTAAATATGTTCTCATCTCATACCCAGCAATCCCACATCTAGGTATTTACTCACGATAAATTTTAAAAATAGGTCCATACAAAGACTTTGTATTAATTAGGGTTCTCCAGAGAAACTGAGCCATTAGAATGTGTGTATGTCTGTGTATGTGTTTATATAAAGATATTATAAGGAATTGGCTCAGAGTATTACAGAGGCTGAAAAGTCCCCATGTCTTCAGTCAGCAAGCTAGAGATACAGGAAAGCCAATGCTGTGTGTTTCAGTTGGAAAGTTGGCAGGCTTGAGACCCAAGAAAAGCTGATGTTTCCATCTGAATCTGAAGGATGGTAGAGGTCTATGTTCCAGCTCAAACAGCCAAGCAGGCAGAGTTTCCTCTTACTTGAAAAAGGGTCAGGCTTTTTGTTATATTAAGGCCTTCATGTGATTACATAAGGGCCACCCACATTAGGGAGACCTATCTGCCTTACTCAGTCTGCTGATTCAAATGTCAATCTCATCTAAAACTACCTTCACAGACACACCCAAGATAACATTTCATCATAAATCTGGGCATCCCATGGCCCAGTCAAGATGACACATAAAATTAACTAACACAGAGTTATATACACATTTCCAAAGTAGCATTATTTATATCATCCCCAAATTGGAAGAAATAAGTTTCCCATAACTGGGGAATGAATAAACAAATTTGGTATATCCATATTATGGGATATTACTCAGTAATGAAAAGGAAAAAATACTAATATACACAATAACATGGGTGAATCTCAAAAACATGATACTAAGTTAGAAAGTGAGACACAGAAGACTACATGATGTATGATTCTGTTTGTATAAAATTTAGGAAAGGTTAAATTATGGTGTCATAAAGCAAAGCTGTGGTTGCTTGGGGCAAAGGATGGGGGGAATAAATGCAAAGAGTCACTAAGAAATTTGGGGGATTGATTTAGAAGTTCTATAACATGTTCATGGAGATGGCTACACAAATACAAACAATTGCCAAAACTTACCAAACTGTACACTTAATATGGACTGATTTTATTGTATGTAAATTTTTCCCAGTGAAGCCAGAGAAAAAGAGGATGTTAATTACAGCATTATTTATGGGAGTAGAATATTTCTTGTTTTTTACGATTTTATTCATTTGACTGAGAGAGCACACAGCGTAAGCAGGGGGAGGGGCAGAGGCAGAGGGAGAAGCAGGCTCCCTGCTTAGGGCTGGATCCCAGGACCTGAAATCATGGGGCTGGATCCCAGGGCCTGAAATCATGACCTGAGCCGAAGGCAGATGCTTAACTGACTAAGCTACTCAGGCACTCAGTAGAATATTTCAAAATAAAGAAATGATTAAGTTACAGCATTTCAATTGAATGAAATATTATGCACTCGTGAAAAGGGTGGAATTGAAAATGTATTTTGAATCATACATGGCTGGTATGTTATGACTGAAACTATTTAAAAATCACATTTCAATATACACTAAAAGGAGAACTTGGACATTTAGAAATAGTTAAGAAAAAAATATAATATTTAAAATTTTTATTTATATTTTTATAAGAATAAATACAGTCTAAAGAAAAATAAAATAATTGAATATCACAAGTCCCACAGCCACAGAAATACATCTAGTCTCAGTTTCCCCCACTTTAAAAACTGAATGACACATTTCCCAAAGGAGCTTATAGTAAAGGGAGGAATGCAAATAATATAGAGGCTATGGTTATTTTAAATTCTTCCAAAGTGAAGATCTTATAAATGTGAAGAAGATGCTAATATATAAAGAAAAAGATTTTTGGTTTGTTTCTGATTGTTCTTGTCCCATTTTTATGACAAGATTTCTCTTTGTGCTTTTTGGTTGCTTTGTATATCTCACGACATGAGAATTAATGGGAAAAATGCTTGCATCTGACACAACTATTCAAGCCTTTTTATTGGGTATACTATTATTTGTAAGGGCCTCACAGTTTGTTTTTGTTGTTGTTGTTGTTGTTGCTGTTTTGGTTTTTTTTTTTTAGGGCCTCACAGTTTTACATTTTAGTTAGATTCTTCCCGTGCCTAAATCATTCTCTCTTAATGACTTAGGCACTCACTGGAGGCGCATTAAAGCTTTTAACCACTAAGAAATCATGGATCTTTTAGGAAATTGCTGCTTCCGTGCATAATTTGGTACTCATGGCACTCACCTGTGCCTGTAGCAATTAGAGATTTCCCCACTGATTCCACAACATCATGAAAGAGTTAATGGACCTCTTGAATAGTGCAACTTCCTAACAGGATAAAATAAATTGTTTCAGTGCAAGTCTAATGAGATTTCTTAATGAAGATAAGAAGTAACTGACTTATTGGCATTCCAGTTTATCTGATACCAATAAAGAAGGAACATAACACGTTTAACATAACATTTAAGGTTATACAATATGTGATTTTTAAAATGTCCAGCAATAACAGAGGAAAAGTTCTGTGATAGAAAAGCAAAAATTTTTCTATCCTTCCTGGTAGAAAGGGATAGAATTTATTATTGTTTTATTACTTTTTCCAAATTTCACCAAGAATAGATCTGATATTAGTTACTTATGACTCCCATTTCCCCCCATATATGTTATTTTCCTTAGGCGTTATGGAGCATCATAACTTAGGGAGGGGAAAATATTGGTGCCATGGTAAAAATATTTTAAGTCCCTACTAACATGCAGGTGAGGAGCTATTTTCAGAAAATTCTGTCTGTATCCAGAAATATATGCCTTTGAAGTTTTTTTAAATCTCTGTTTTTCTACTTTAAACATGCTTTGTAAGGTGGCTGAAGGCTTTTTACCAATAAAACTGTGGTAATATGGCCTCAAACCCAATAGAATGCAGGGCACCAACATTTGGAATTACTTCAAAATTTGGAGGAATAGGGGAGATGGGCAGGTTGGAAATTATTTGTCAACATATTCAATCTCTCAGAAAACATGATTTTCTCAAATATCTGTATCCTCACTGCTATTAGTTTCACAATCTCCATAGTTCACAGCATCTTCTGTAAAGATGTTGGCTGCCCAAAATGTACTCCTTTACAAAAATAAAATACTTCCTAAATCTTAGTGATATTGAAATACAGTCATTTTATACAATAGAAATAAATATTTCTCTACTAAACTAAGCATACATAGAGAACAGTTCTTTGGAGTTGAAAACAAGTGGCTAGGAAAGGAACTCCTGGGTAGGCTTCTTTGTCCTCTTAGACTATATAAACTTAGGAGAAAGAAGTGGTAAGCACGCTGTTAGAACAATCTCAAGTGGAAAATAAAACAAGGGATTAGCATATATTTAGAATCTGGTTTGGTACAATTAAGAGTTCAAAATAATTCTAACAGCTTGATTTGTTAGACCAATCTATCTTTTTAAGTATTTAATCAATAAAAAGCAGAATTAGGGTTATAGGAAAACCCATGGAAAGCCATTATTTTGCATTTTCCTGTCTTTCCCCTGGTATAAAATGAATTTGCTTTCTAGGAGGTAACAAATTGAAAATTTAGTTTTCACATTTTAATTGCATTAAATACTGTCACTGGATCACCATCAATATTTCCTCTTGACTACTCAGGCGCATAAATAGGTTTCCAGGCCAGAAATGGCCAAGTCACTGTCATTTTATTGAAATACAAATAGGTGTCAATATCAAAGTACACACCTGTAAATTCTCTTAATCAATTAAATTTAGCATATACATTAATTATAATTAGCAATGTGTGAAGCATGTACCCAAAAAACATCAATTAATTAATATCAGTTAAAAAATTAGAGGTCACAGGACCCAAACAAGAAATATGCGTATTCCATCACCATCCCTTGGGACAAGCCACTCATCCCCATCCTAAACTTATTTTTGAGGTAAAAGGAAAAAGGCATTAATTTTTGAAACCACTTCCTTTAACGATGATATAAGTTAGAGCTACTTGCCAGCGGCCATGTTTGCCACTATTTATTCTGTGCCTAATATTGAAATTAATACAAAGGAAATTAGAGCTTAGATGTAGAGAAAAGGGTATTCATTTATCATTTTGATAAAGCCATACTCATGATTAACAGCTTTACAGGTAGAGAAAAGACATTTTTAAGGAGAAAGTAGTGATAATGTTACTGGTAGCAGTGTATGGAATTGGGGGAGATAAAGCTGAAGATGTTCAATCCAGAGATAGAATGGTTAATTAAGGTCACGTGGATGACCTAACCTTTTGTGTACATGGGAAAATAGAAGCAATCAGAAAAGTTCTACATGCTTTTACAACCATGGTCTTCCATTCTGTTATCATCAGAACCCATATTCTACTTTACATTTGATTAAATTGGATGAGTTTCCTGTTTTTTTATCAAATGATAATCTATATACTTATACACTGGATCCTTTCAAGGATTGCCTACTCAAGAAATTAATTGTTTACATTATCCTGTTTTTTTTTTTTCTACATCCAGGGCCAGTAAACGATGGCCCACAATCCAAATCCTGCCTTTTCTCTATTAGTAAATAAATCGTATTGGAATACAGTTACGCCTGTTCACTTACATGTTGTCTCTGGCTGCTTATGTACTACAGTGACAGAATTCAATAGCCGTGACAGAGACCACATGGCACAGAAAGTCTGAAATATTTAGTATCTGGTTATTTAGAGAAAATGCGTGCTGATGTCCAACATCCTCAATATATTTTTTTCTTCTTGGTTAGATTATTACAATTATTACAATTAACAAATTTGTAATATTTCTCATTAAAGGTGATATCTGTTGTAACTTGCTACTTTCCTCCAATGACTGTCCCATTTCTCTATTCCTTCCCCCTTATAGAAAATATACTCAAAAAGCCTGTGTATATCCTAGCTCTTCCACTTTTCATTGTCCATTTTTCACTTGAATCCAATGAAGAGTTTCTTTTAACCATGTTTTAAAACTGCTCTTTTAAGGTCATTAGTAATACATGTGATTCCAATTTCACTGGCCAATTTTCAGTCCTCATCTTATTCATTAGCAGCTTTTGACATATTATTTTCACCCAATTTTGGGGGAACATTTAGTTGATTCTTCTAATACCTTGTACACCAGTTTTTCTCTTCTCAGTCACCTTTACTGGTTCCTCATTTTATGGCTCCTGAACTCCAAAGTATGCCAAGATTCAGTCCTTAGACTTTTATCTACAATTATCCCCTTCATAATTGTATCCAGTATCATTAATTTAAATACCATATATTCTATACACTGATAATTCCCAAAACCGTGTTTCTAACTTAGGACCTCATTCTCAAATTCCAGACACCTAACTGCCTCCGCTATAATTTGGATATACTTAGATCATAAATAGGCATCTTACTGTTAATTTGCCCAAGACAGAACTCTTTATGCACATTTTCTGAAGAATCCACTTTACTGAGGCTCATGCCTTTGGTAAATTCCAAGTAAACACAGTCTGCCTTTATAGAAACAGATGATTATCTATTTTAAAGCTTCTGCTAAGGGTTTCTGCTTCCAGTAGGGAGGAGTAAGGGCCTAGTATGAATACCAGTCCAAATACTAGTTATGAACTTTAGACAAGAGCAAGCAAACAAGCCAAAATACCTGGAACTCTGGGGACTTCACAATTACAACCATATTTGTTAAGGAGGATCAAAACTTGGACCAAGTGAACAGCACAAAGTGAATTCCGTATTTTTTATAGCAGTTGTGGCAGCATAGGGTCAGCTAAAACTCTTACAGTAAATATGATGTTTTTCTGGTAGAAAAGCAAGCAAGGAATCCTGGAGAGATCCAGAGAAAGAAAATCTTAAATTTTGTGTTTAAACTCAGCCCAAACCTGTGAAACATACACATGTATGGCAAAGTGGAAACAGGTCCCCGCTAAGGCTAAAAGAATAAAATTGAAGGCTGAGCCACTTAACTCTTTAGTCAGGGCACTTTTCAGTTTGAATGTAATCAAATTAACTACTCAAAGGAAAAGGCAATCAACAGGCCCAATAATGGAATTATGTCTATTGGATTAAATACTCCAAATAAAAGTACATAGTATGATATAAGGTAAAAAGTAAGACCCAGTTATATGCCATCTATAAGAGATGCCTTGTGACAAAACATGAGAGACACCTAACTCTGGGAAATGAAGGGGAAGTGGGTGGGGGGTTGGGGTGACTGGGTGATGGGCACTGAGTGGGGGAATTGGCAGGATGAGCACTGGGTATTATGCTATATGTTGGCAAATTGAACTGCAATAAAAAATATATATAAGAGATGCCTTAAATATGAATAAACAGATTTAAATTAAATAAAAAGGAACAGATATAGCATGCAAAGAGTAAATCTAGGATATCTGGAACTATAATATTTATATTAGATAAAATATGAGACACAGCTTTTTCTAGAAATTAAAAAAGTACATTTTATAAATATAAAATGGTCAATTTATCAGGAAGACATAAAAATTATTAACATGTATATTCTTAATTACAGAGCCTCAAAATAAAAGTTGAGAGCACTAGGGAGAAAAAAAGACAATTCTAGATTAATGGAAGGGTATTTTAATACCTTTTGTCAATAAAAAATAAAAACAGAATAACTAGCCAAAATTTAGTTGAATCATGGATATTTGGAACAATACTCTAAAAACCACTGTAACCTAACTTATACCTATAGAACAGTATATCAGACTGCTACAGGATACTCATTTTTTTTCAAGTGCAACATAAATTAACAAAGGTAAACTCTATGGTAAGCCATAAAATAAGCCTCATACAAATCAAATAGATTGAAATCATACTGAATATATTCTCTAACCATAACAGAATTAAATTAGAAATCAATAATGAGAGCACATGTAGGTAAGCTGCACACACATACACACACACAACAATGCTTAGAGGAAATTTGATAGCCACATATACATTTTTTAGTAAGAAAATGAGTAAAGAATTTAACTCGAATTTACTTACATTCCTTGATCTAAGATTCCATCTCAAGAAGACAGAAAACTAAGAAAAAGTCCAAAACTGTTAGAAACAAATTATAAAGTTATATGCAACAACCAAAGGATAGTAAAACAGATTAAATAGTTGGAGATAATAAGGTCAAAATCTGGATCTTGGAAAAGAATAACGAAATTAACAACCTGTAGCTACAATGATAAAGAATTTTAAAAGATCCAGTGCAAATCACCAATATCATAAATACAAAAATGAATATCACCACAGATCCTTTAGACATTAAAACAAAAAAAAAAGTTAACAGTCTTCCCCAAAAGAAAACTCCGGGCTCTGATGGTTTCACTGTTGAATCCAAACCAACATTAAAGAAAGACGTGATAGCAATTACAAACACTTTCAGAAAATAGGAGAGGGAACACTTTTTATATTCATTTTATGAGGCCAGCATTATACTGATGCCAACACCAAACAAAGATATTACGAGAAAACTACAGATCAATATCCCTTATGAATTTAGATGCAAAATCCTTTTTTTAAATAATAAATTTATTTTTTATTGGTGTTCAATTTTCCAACATACAGAATAACACCCAGTGCTCATCCTGTCAAGTGCCCCCGTCAGTGCCTGCCACCCAGTCACCCCCACCCCCTGCCCTCCTCCCCTTCCACCACCCCTAGTTCATTTCCCAGAGTTAGGAGTCTTCCATGTTCTGTCTCCCTTTCTGATATTTCCTACCCATTTCTTCTCCCTTCCCCTCTATTCCCTTTCACTATTATTTATATTCCCCAAATGAATGAGAACATATAATGTTTGTCCTTCTCCGATTGACTTATTTCACTCAGCATAATACCCTCCAGTTCCATCCACGTCGAAGCAAATGGTGGGTATTTGTCGTTTCTAATGGCTGAGGAATATTCCATTGTATAGATAAACCACATCTTCTTTTTCCATTCATCTTTCGATGGACACCGAGGCTCCTTCCGCAGTTTGGCTATTGTGGACATTGCTGCTATAAAGATCGGGGTGCAGGTGTCCCGGCATTTCATTGCATCTGAATCTTTGGGGTAAATCCCCAACAGTGCAATTGCTGGGTCATAGGGCAGGTCTATTTTTAACTCTTTGAGGAACCTCCACACAGTTTTCCAGAGTGGCTGCACCAGTTCACATTCCCACCAACAGTGTAAGAGGGTTCCCTTTTCTCCGCATCCTCGCCAACATTTGTGGTTTCCTGTCTTATTAATTTTCCCCATTCTCACTGGTGTGAGGTGGTATCTCATTGTGGTTTTGATTTGTATTTCCCTGATGGCAAGTGATGCAGAGCATTTTCTCATGTGCATGTTGGCCATGTCTACGTCTTCCTCTGTGAAATTTCTCTTCATGTCTTTTGCCCATTTCATGAATGGATTGTTTGTTTCTTTGGTGTTGAGTTAAATAAGTTCTTTATAGATCTTGGAAACTAGCCCTTTATCTGATACGTCATTTGCAAATATCTTCTCCCATTCTGTAGGTTGTCTTTTAGTTTTGTTGACTGTATCCTTTGCTGTGCAAAAACTTCTTATCTTGATGAAGTCCCAATAGTTCATTTTTGCTTTTGTTTCTTTTGCTTTCGTGGATGTATCTTGCAAGAAGTTGCTGTGGCCAAGTTCAAAAAGGGTGTTGCCTGTGTTCTCCTCTAGGATTTTGATGGACTCTTGTCTCACATTTAGATCTTTCATCCATTTTGAGTTCATCTTTGTGTATGGTGAAAGAGAGTGGTCTAGTTTCATTCTTATGCATGTGGATGTCCAATTTTCCCAGAACCATCTATTGAAGAGACTGTCTTTCTTCCAGTGGATAGTCTTTCCTCCTTTATCGAATATTAGTTGACCATAAAGTTGAGGGTCCACTTCTGGATTCTCTATTCTGTTCCATTGATCTATGTGTCTGTTTTTGTGCCAGTACCACACTGTCTTGATGACCAGAGCTTTGTAGTACAATCTGAAATCTGGCATTGTGATGCCCCCAGATAAGATGCAAAATCCTAAACAAAGTATTAGCACATCTGTTCCAGCAACATAGAAAAAGATAATATATCATGGCTAAATAGAATTTATCTCCAGAATGCAAGTTTTGTTTAATATTAAAATAACTCATTCATGTAATTCAAAAACACACTACAAGAACAAGGGAGAACAATAATTTCATCACTTTAAGACATACAGAAAAATTACAAAGACAAATATTTGTTCATGATAAAAATACTCCTCAAACTAGAAATAGAACTGCCTCAATTTGATAAAGGGCATCTACAAAAAACAGAAATCCTGCAGTTAACATCATACTTAATAGTGAAGGAGTGAGTGCTTTCCCCTAAGATTATGGAGAGTCCACAAAAAACTAGTAGGAAAAAACATAAGTGAATTTAGTAAGATCACAGGGTAGAAAGTTAATGTACACAAACAATAACATTTAAGAGATTATATGTACACAAACAATAACATTTAAGAGATTATATTTACTTAAATTTCACACATAAGTAAAATCATATGGTAATTGTCTTTCTTTTATTTATTTCACTTAGCATATAACACTAGTTCCATCCACATCACTGCAAATGGCAAGATTTCATTATTTTTGATGGCTCAGTAATATTCCTTTGTATATACATACTGCATGTTCTTTAACCATTCATCAGTCAAAGGGCATTTGGGCTCTTTCCATAGGTTGGCTATTTTGTTAACAACATTGCTATAAACATCGGTGTGCATGTATTTCTTCAAATCAGTATTTTTCTGTCCTTTGGGTGGGCACTTGTGATGAGCATTGAGTATTGTATGTAAGTAATGAATCACTAAATTTTGTACCTGAAATTAATATTATACTGTATGTTAACTAACTGGACTTTAAGTAAAAACTTGAAAGAAAATAAAATTCAAAAAATATTGTATTTACAGTGGTGCCCCAAATCACTATATATTTAGGAATAAATTCAATAAAAGATGTGTAAGACACAACCATTAAAACTAGAGAACATTGAGAAGGAAATTAGAATATTTACTTAAGAAATATAGGATAATTCTGGATTGGAAGGCTCAAAATGGATAATCTACTAATTGCATTAAAATTTATCTAATATTCAATAAAATCCCAGTAAAAATTCCAGCAGGTTCTTTTTGGTGGAAATTGACAAATTAATAGCTAATATTTAATTATGTTTAGTAAAGGATAAGTAAAAAACAGAATAATTGGTAAACTAGTGTAAAATTTACCTGCTTTTGTTCTGTTTCAATTCAAGTTTTATAGAGTTCGTGAAAAATACTATCTGCAGTTAGTATAAACATTTAGGTGAGCACTAAGAACTCTTACTGAAAAGTATATAGAATATGTGTGTATCTAATTTTGTCATACATTATTGAACATTACTGTCATTTTCTCAACTCCAAAAGCTATCAGGAAACATAAAGACTACATATATCCAGACCTCTGGTTTTCAGGGAGAGAATTATATTAATGGTGGAAAATGTTGCACTGTACAAATATTAAAGTTGACATAAGTAGATTTGCTTTAGCATTTATTTAATAACTTAACCACTGCCTATTTTTTCACCTCTATAAAGTTCTTACTAGGCCTTTTCCTGTCAATCAGACTAGTGCAAGATATGACCTCTGTTTATTTTAATGGAAATTTTTACCTGAAAAGGAGTGCCATTCAGCTTTTAACCAAGTATCAGGGGTTAGGTCAGGTTAAGAGAATATAGTATACACTTTTTAAAAGAAAATATTTCAAACTCTTCATAGCACATGCAGTGGTGCCCTCCTCGACCCTTCATGACCTGACAAACTGATAATGCCAGATTGAGGTTCTCAGTGTAGTTATGGAAATCTTTTGGGATATTATTAATTTTATACTAAAAAAATACTACTACTTCTAAAGGATGCAAGGCTTCCCAACTTGACTCTAAATGTCTTCCCTACCATTGTGTTCTTTGTGTTGGCTGGCCTATGAAGTCTATTTAAAGAGAGATTCAAGAATCAGACCCATTGACAGTCTCTCAGAAAGATTTGCTGTTACACTTGACAGGAAGTGAGTTATCAATCATCTGGAGGCCTTTTGTTTGGAAAACTAGAAATAAAAGTAAGGCAAATCTTGAGAGCTATTTGCTCATAACTTGTCTATGCTTATGTGCCTTAAAGTATTTCTTATTGTGAAGGAAACATTTTCATATAAATTTTGGTAAACCGACATTATTTCTCACATAGTAAATAAGACTAGGGATGATGGAATTACAACAGAAAGAGGACTGTTTAGATAGCCAGTCTAAACCATCTTTTATTGAAAAATATGCAGCTGAAACCTGTTGTTCAAGGCTCCACAGCTAGAGCCAGTCTTGGCTGTATCCGTTGTAGTATGCCACCCAGTGCCCTACATTTTAATTTTGGATAGCAATACTAGCCTACTTATATTGAATTACAAACTTACATTTACATGCAAATTCAAATGTAAATTTTAAAATGTAATATTTCAAATTTGAATAATACTTCCCAGTACACTGAAAATAAGCTGCAGAGCTTCCTTTATAAAGTCTTACGTGTAGACATTAAAATATCTATATTAATGAGGACATAAATGTTGATTACGGTCTTAATTGTAGAGAGTTATAATATTTATAAGTGTTATTCAGTTATTCACTACGATTATATTATATGCCAGACAGTAAACATATTTGATCTTGAGGAGTAGGCACTGTTGTACACATATTTTACATAAGGACATTGGCACTCAAAAAGGTAAAGGACTTCTCAAGGATACCTAGTTAATTAACAACATAGGACTGATTCCATTACAGATTTGTTTGATTTCAAAGCATAAGCTCTTATCCATTTGGATAACTCCAAAATGTTTTTCTCTGTAGCCCATTCCAATGATGAATCAAAACTATTTCTCTTCTGTGTAATTTAGAATTAGTTTATATGGGCAGACAGCCTTTCCTCTGCTGTTCTGCCTGCCTCCCCCTTACAGTGTATTCAATAAACTTCTATCTCCTTTACAAATAATAATAAAATAAAATAAAAGACAATAAAATAAAATAAAATAGAATAAAATAAAATGTGTTTATATAATTTTGTTTTCTATTGGCAAGTAAAGTTGCTCTGCATTAAACTTTTATGCACACTGGGTGTTATACTATATGTTGGCAAATCTAACTCCAATAAAAAAATACAATAAAATAAAATAAATGTTTATGCATTACGTAAATCCAACTTGTAAAAATAATAGTAATTTTCATAAAAAACAAAATTGTGACGTCATCCCTTAGTCTGCTCTTAAGTAAACACAGAATTTTATAGCAAGAGATATCCTTAGAGTTTATCAAATATAAACCAATAATTTTCACAAGGGGAAACTGAGACCTATTAATATGAAGGATCATGAAGCCATTTAGATTTCAGAAGGGTATGTGCTCACACTGAAAGCAAGGTCTGGAAAATGACATCTCCAGACTCTTCTGTCTGCTGTGTGTACTGTACAAATGTGTGGTTGAGGAAGGAAAAGAGAAAAAAAGAGCAATTTAAAACCCATTGTATAGGCAAAATTCAACTCTGTGAGGTGGCTCTTCCTGAATAAAAATGTCTTCAGTGTAGCTGAAGTGTTATTATACTAGGCATGTTTATATTTCAAGTACAGTCATGTTTCTGTTGTCATAATAATGAGAAACAAGGCTAGCATGGGAGGCTTAAAACCTCATAGATACATGACAAGAAATAATGTATGTAACTATTGCCAGTGTAGTTGATATCTTTGAATACCTGAAAGTTATCTGTAGAATATTATTTTAAAATTTGAGTTTATCTTACAAAAAGATCAGTTTGAGAGAAATGTTAACATTTTTAAAGTTTTCAAACAAATGTAAGCATAATTAAATTGAGGTATTTAAACATAAAATGAAATTATTAAAAGTATAATGATAAACTTGTAGGACAAGTTTTTGTGTGAACAGGAGCATAACAAACACGGAAAAATAATTATTTTTTAATTATATTTCTTAACAAGGGTAGAATAGAAGGAAATAAAACTTAAAAATTAGGTGAAAATCTAAGTCATCCTAATATGAAGATGGGAGAAAGAAATGAATAATTTATGAAAAGCTGGCTTTCTTCCCCCCCCCAATCTTTGATTTTTAGTTAATTCAGACACAGACATGCAATAGTAGCTACACTTGATAACTTTCCTGATTTATAGAGCTAAGTTTCTGTAGCTATTTATTAATGGGTTCTATAGTTTTACTGATGAAGCTAAGCACATGGAAGTTTAATTTCCATGTATTTTAAACAGATTCAAAAAGATTCTCTCAAATATCTTAGTATTTTTTTTTTTTTTTAAAGGGAGAAGGTCGTTTGGGGCTAGAAAATTCTAGTAAAGTGATAGGTTTCTCATTTATGGCTTATAATGCAACTCATGCATGAAATATAGCTATCAATGATCTAGTTAAAATAATTGTTTCCTACAATTGGTACATATGTTACATAACAATATTGGAGTCTATCTCATATATTATCCTAGGACCTGGCATAGGATGAAGCAAGGTTTCTCAGGCTCAAAACTATGGACATTTGAGACTGGATAATTCTGTTGTTGGAGACTATCCTGTACAATGTGGGGTGTTTAGCCAGCCTCCCTGGCCTCCACTCACTAAATGCCAGTGGAACTCCCCTTCCCTTCCTGATGTCATAACAATTGAAGAGTGTCTACAGACATTTGCCGAATATCCCCTGGAGGATATAATCTCCTCTGGTTGAGACTACTGGGTATAAAATATCTCACCAAAGTAAACTTTTCTCTGTGCCTCTGATTCTTCACTGTTTAGGTCATGGACCCATTTAAGAGTCTAACTGACCATGCTAAAAAAATTTCATGCAGAAACAGGATTTTTTGTATTACGTCTTGGTGATAAGGACTCTTCAGGTCCATTCGTGCTCTTTTGTTTAAAACATCTAGTCTGGACAATATTTCTAAATAATATATTTAAATGAAAAGAAAGAACAAATTGAGAAAATGCATATTTTTAGGCACCTCACACATTAAATCCTCTTACAGAACACCTTGGTACATCAAGGATTCATTTTAGCTGCCAATCAAGTCACATCCTACATGTCTTTAGGTAAGTATATCTTGTCTTTCTCACAGTACCATTGAAAGCCCTACGTCAGGCTGTTACTTTTTCCCCTCAACATTCATATTAAATTAATGTTCAACTTTAAATATCTATCTCCCAGAAACCAGAAATCTGAATGTAACACCTTCAGTGACAAGCAATTTTGTGGTAAACCTAGGTATGTCCATACAAATAAACCAAAGAGAAGAGCTATGCTTTTTGGAAGATATTTGGAAGATGTCAGTTCTTAAAATAAACCACACCTTCCCCCCCCCCCCGAATGATATTCTAAATCAGTACTTCTACATTTCCAGCTACTTGAAAATTCTTAAACTATATCAACTGTATTAACTATATCTTCGATTTAGAAGCTCACTACAATCAGCGTGTTGATAATGGAATTAATGTTCCTCCAAACTCAAATCCAAACCTCTCTTTTTCAAAATTATCTTATTTCTACTAGTGACAACTCCATATTTTAATCTCCTAGGTTTCAAGTCTAAAAAGAGCATTTTGCTCACTTTCTCTAACTACCTACCCTTGCTCACTCTGTTCCCATAGTAGCATGGGTTTTAGATTTTGACAATCTGAGAATGAGTTCAATTTATGTCATTTGTTGGCACGCTGTTTTTGACAAATTATAGACACAATTTCCTGAGACCTTCCTTATTTATGAAATAAATAAGACTATTGTCTTTAATAGTACCTGTATCATAAGCTTATTCTGAGGATTATCACATGCAAATTCCTTGGAATTTCCCTTACCCAGTATCTTAATAATAACATTTATAATTGTAATGAAACAGGACAAAGAAACAAATAGATGTCTCAACAAAGATTATACCATTACTTATTCATTTTTTTATTTGTCACAGAAATACTACATCTTTTTATTCCAACAACCAATACTCTACTTTCAGCATGTATTAATGAGTTATATAGAAATTTGAAGTTTGATTTTACTTTAGTGAATTGCAATTATATCTTTTTTTTCCCTCTTTCTGACATGGATTTACATTCACTCTATAAATGCTTAGGGAACCTGGAATATCATAGCCATATTTCTCTTAAAATAAGTTTCCAGAAGTAAATGAAGCAAAAAAATCCACATCCTTTTAACATACAAATAATTTATAGTATAAAATCAGCTACTTTACAAAGAGGTATAACCTTGTTAGATTCATAAAATTAATGAATTGCTACAATTTGATTTGGATCTTAAATGTGATTTTTAAAGCTTTTTTCCTTAATATATTAAATGTCATTCAGATAGAATGATAAATGTGCATATATCTAAAGAAGTTTCAGGTAAATGTGCAAAGAAACACAGAAAAAATTGCTTGGCACAGGAAAATGTGTTTTTGTCCTTCATTTTAAAAAATGCTTATTTCAGTGGTACTTGATGACACATGGGAATATAAATGGCATGAGCCTTTATGCTTTCAATTTGTAGTTCCCATCTAAGTCAAGAAAAACTTCAAAGTAGTTATATTTTAGGGATATTAGTTGTTCTAAATTGAATGACTTTTTGTATCAATTCAACTGAGTTGCAAATAGTTTATATCAGAGAGGATGCTAATATGCAGGTTCAAGAGAGAAAAAGAGCAAAACTCCTATTTGTTGTATGATAACCAGTAAAGGGCAGAGTGGAAAAAATGAGAAGAGAGAGGTGGGCATGGCCATATCACAGAGGATTTTGTAAACCAATATAACAACCTGGCATTTTATTGTGCTTACAGTAAAAGACTGTCAAATAGTATTTTTCTTTTAACAGTGAAAAATCCCATGTAATTTACATGTCAGCCAGATCATCTTACAAAAACCTGATGGGTGGACCTTAGTGGGCAAAGGTGCCAAGTAGTACTGACAGTTCTAGTAAGATGAGGTCAGAGAATTGAAAATTTGTATCTCTTTCTACATTTTTAAATTTGTCTGAAAAAAATTTTAATGTCTGTAGTTAGATCATGCATTCTTCAGATCATCAAGTGGCCTATAATCCCCTATACATTTTTTCCAGCTTGATTAACATGTTTATATTATTGGAAGTTTGCTCGTGGCATTTGAGCTTGCAACCGGATAAATATTCAAACCCATGAAGACCATTCTATTGATCATAGCTTGTATTCAAGGCTTCTGACCTCCTCTCATCTATCTTGTCTTATTATTGGGAAAATAACATATCCACATGATAAAAAGTCATATGCACACAATTTATATATACCACAGAAAGTTATAAGTTAATAACATTAATATTTTAATATTTTTCTGTCATAATTTAGTACCTTAGTCTATCTCCAGAAGTATCCACTATCAACAGTGTCTTATGCATCTCCCCAAAAAAGTCTCAGGCATATATGCATATATGTAATTACATATGTATATTCCCTGTACTTTTAACACAAATAGGACTATAATAGAGTATGTTGCTTATTTATTTGTTTTTCTGAGCAATATACTTTTTGTATATATTTTAAATTTTTCTTTATGACACTTATCCCTACATTGCATTACATGACATATGTTATATATTTGCTTGTTTTTCTGTTTAACATCTGCTTTTCTCACTACATTGTAAAATTTATAAAGGCAGGAATGTTGTCTTGTTCGTGGCTTGTTCGTGGCTGCATAACTAGTGCCAGGAACTTAGTATGAGCTCAAGTATTTGCCAAATATACTAATGAATGAATCATTTATATTGTCCCATGTCAGCCCATATTCTCCTATCCATTCTTCTTAATAATTACATGGTATTCCACTATACAAGTAACATTTATGTTACCATCTTTTAGTTGCTGGTTATAAAGACTATAATGTGGCAACATATTTTTTGTACAGCTATCTTTATGTGTTTATGAGTACATCTGTTATATATGTATTTTGAGTACATTTATTAGATGAATCCTTAAAAGGAAAATTGTTCAAAGTGTGTGTGCTTTTAAATTGGCTAGGTAGGGCCAAATTGTACTCCTAAGAGAGGGTGCTAATTTAGAATCTGGCAAAACAGTGTGTTTTTCGATACCCTTTCTGATCATCATCTTGGGGCCTCATACACCAAGAGTAAACTGGAACACATCAGAGAGAACAGTAGTGAGATATTTTACTTCTTGGAGATTTGGGTTTATTAATCTGTAATGTAGAGATGATAATAAAACCTGCCTTAAAAAAAAAAACCTACCTTGAGTGTGGTTTCAAAGATAGAAACTTGTCTTTGGATTTGAAAAAAATAATAAATGAAAATGAGAAAATGATCTTCATGTAATTAATGTCAAATATACTAATATTTTAATAGCAGTTTTTTCATTTGCATAATTTAGAACAGTACATTTTCCCTTGTGGGAAAATTATATACTTTTGACATTTTAAAGTGTCCTGAACTGGACTTTTACATAAAAGATGGCTCATAAGATTGTTCAAGATTATCATTTGTTATTGTTGGATGCTTTGTTTTTAGAAGAAAAAGTACAAGGTGATCAACAAAAACAACCTCCTACTTTTTGAGCGGTTACTATATATGATCATTATGCTAAGTGCTTTCCAAATATTTATTTGATGCCCATAATTCTTCTTTTGAGTTATACATTATTATTTCCAATGTACAAATGAAAAACAAAACAAAACAAACTTATACACAAAAGTTTTAATTAAGTACCTTATTCAAAGTCATGGAGCTAGCCTAGAAGTTAGAAACTGTGAGTTCTAGTCCTTGCTGATTTGCTGAAGTGAATTGAGCAATTTAATTTCTATGTTTATATTTCCTGATATAAAAAAAGGAGAGAGAGGGTGGTCATATGTTCCCCTGAAGTTCTAGATTTGTAAATGTAATTGATGAAAAAACTATTCTAAACCTTATATGATGAGCCCATTCTACTCTTCATTAATTAGATAATTAACAAGTTCATCTTCATGTATGACTGAATCTTTCTCTATTTCATTTAAGCAAATTTTCCTTTTATTTGTTCTTCAGACAAAACAGTGTTCCATTCAAAAACAACTAATTCATTCTTTTTATTACATTTTCTGAGTAGGCAAAAAATTTAGCCTTTAAATACAACTCAATTTCTCTCTTTCAGGATTTTAAAAAATTCTTTGGCATATACTTTAATTTCTTCATAATCTTTATTAAAACAGAGACTCAAATTAAAACTAATACTCTAATTAGAGTTTTAGCTAGGAAACTAAAGCCAAGTACTTCTATAAAGGAAGAATGATTTCTTAGTGCTTTAATATCATTGTATTTTTAACATGTTCCAGAATCATGTGGACTTTATATTCTTATCTTACATATATTGCAGATATAGTTTAAAGATGACTATTTGTTATCTTTTTACTTAAAAATATTTTTAATACTTTTGTCTAGTTATTTTTCTCTTGCTATCCTATTTTGAGGTAATGAATATCTCTGTATTTTTACTCATTCAGTTTTATTCATTCTTTTTTTCTCCTTTTTGGAAAAGAGTTTATTTAGAATCTGTCACTAGCACCCAAATAAATAAACCAAAATCAAACAAAAAAACAAAAAAAAAGCCACTTTCTCACTGGTGTGAGGTGGTATCTCATTGTAGTTTTGATTTGTATTTCCCTGATGGCAAGTGATGCAGAACATTTTCTCATATGCATGTTGGCCATGTCTATGTCTTCCTCTGTGAGATTTCTCTTCATGTCTTTTGCCCATTTCATGATTGGATTGTTTGTTTCTTTGGTGTTGAGTTTAATAAGTTCTTTATAGATCTTGGAAACTAGCCCTTTATCTGATATGTCATTTGCAAATATCTTCTCCCATTCTGTAGGTTGTCTTTGAGTTTTGTTGACTGTATCCTTTGCTGTGCAAAAGCTTCTTATCTTGATGAAGTCCCAATAGTTCATTTTTGCTTTTGTTTCTTTTGCCTTCGTGGATGTATCTTGCAAGAAGTTACTATGGCCGAGTTCAAAAAGGGTGTTGCCTGTGTTCTTCTCTAGGATTTTGATGGAATCTTGTCTCACATTTAGATCTTTCATCCATTTTGAGTTTATCTTTGTGTATGGTGCAAGAGAGTGGTCTAGTTTCATTCTTCTGCATGTGGATGTCCAATTTTCCCAGCACCATTTATTGAAGAGACTGTCTTTCTTCCAATGGATAGTCTTTCCTCCTTTATCGAATATTAGTTGCCCATAAAGTTCAGGGTCCACTTCTGGGTTCTCTATTCTGTTCCACTGATCTATGTGTCTGTTTTTGTGCCAGTACCACACTGTCTTGATGACCACAGCTTTGTAGTACAACCTGAAATCTGGCATTGTGATGCCCCCAGATATGGTTTTCTTTTTTAAAATTCCCCTGGCTATTCGGGGTCTTTTCTGATTCCACACAAATCTTAAAATAATTTGTTCTAACTCTCTGAAGAAAGTCCATGGTATTTTGATAGGGATTGCATTAAACGTGTATATTGCCCTGGGTAACATTGACATTTTCACAATATTAATTCTGCCAATCCATGAGCATGGAATATTTTTCCATCTCTTTGTGTCCTCCTCAATTTCTTTCAGAAGTGTTCTATAGTTTTGAGGGTATAGATCCTTTACATCTTTGGTTAGGTTTATTCCTAGGTATCTTATGCTTTTGGGTGCAATTGTAAATGGGATTGACTCCTTAATTTCTCTTTCTTTAGTCTCATTGTTAGTGTATAGAAATGCCACTGACTTCTGGGCATTGATTTTGTATCCTGCCACGCTACCGAATTGCTGTATGAGTTCTAGCAATCTTGGGGTGGAGACTTTTGGGTTTTCTATGTAGAGTATCATGTCATCGGCGAAGAGGGAGAGTTTGACTTCTTCTTTGCCAATTTGAATGCCTTTAATGTCTTTTTGTTGTCTGATTGCTGAGGCTAGGACTTCCAGTACTATGTTGAACAGCAGTGGTGAGAGTGGACATCCCTGTCTTGTTCCTGATCTTAGGGGAAAGGCTCCTAGTGCTTCCCCATTGAGAATGATATTTGCTGTGGGCTTTTCATAGATGGCTTTTAAGATGTCGAGGAATGTTCCCTCTATCCCTACACTCTGAAGAGTTTTGATCAGGAATGGATGCTGTATTTTGTCAAATGCTTTCTCTGCATCCAATGAGAGGATCATATGGTTCTTGGTTTTTCTCTTGCTGATATGATGAATCACATTGATTGTTTTACGGGTGTTGAACCAGCCTTGTGTCCCAGGGATAAATCCTACATGGTCATGGTGAATAATTTTCTTAATGTACTGTTGGATCCTATTGGCCAGTATCTTGTTGAGAATTTTTGCATCCATGTTCATCAGGGATATTGGTCTGTAATTCTCCTTTTTGGTGGGGTCTTTGTCTGGCTTTGGAATTAAGGTGATGCTGGCTTCATAGAACGAATTTGGAAGTACTCCATCTCTTTCTATCTTTCCAAACAGCTTTAGGAGAATAGGTATGATTTCTTCTTTAAACGTTTGATAAAATTCCCCTGGGAAGCCATCTGGCCCTGGACTCTTGTGTCTTGGGAGGTTTTTGATGACTGCTTCAATTTCCTCCCTGGTTATTGGCCTGTTCAGGTTTTCTATTTCTTCCTGTTCCAGTGAGAATGGGGAAAATTAACAAGGCAGGAAACAACAAATGTTGGAGAGGATGCGGAGAAAAGGGAACCCTCTTACACTGTTGGTGGGAATGTGAACTGGTGCAGCCACTCTGGAAAACTGTGGAGGTTCCTCAAACAGTTAAAAATAGACCTGCCCTACGACCCAGCAATTGCACTGTTGGGGATTTACCCCAAAGATACAAATGCAATGAAACGCCGGGACACCTGCACCCCGATGTTTATAGCAGCAATGGCCACGATAGCCAAACTGTGGAAGGAGCCTCGGTGTCCAACGAAAGATGAATGGATAAAGAAGATGTGGTTTATGTATACAATGGAATATTACTCAGCTATTAGAAATGACAAATACCCACCATTTGCTTCAACGTGGATGGAACTGGAGGGTATTATGCTGAGTGAAGTAAGTCAGTCGGAGAAGGACAAACATTATATGTTCTCATTCATTTGGGGAATATAAATAATAGTGAAAGGGAATATAAGGGAAGGGAGAAGAAATGTGTGGGAAATATCAGAAAGGGAGACAGAACGTAAAGACTGCTAACTCTGGGAAACGAACTAGGGGTGGTAGAAGGGGAGGAGGGCGGGGGGTGGGAGTGAATGGGTGACGGGCTCTGGGTGTTATTCTGTATGTTAGTAAATTGAACACCAATAAAAAATACATTAAAAAAAAAGCCACTTAAACAAGTTTTTGCCCTAATTATTTAAGTATGTTTTAATCTAAAAATGAGGATGTGATCAAGAAATTTGACAGTTCTATTTTATTTCCTTTATATAGTTATTTAATTTAGTCATTGAATGAAATCATCTTGTGGGACAAAGTCTTGTAACCCACAAATTATTTTATTTTTTGTCAAAAAAATTATTGTCAAACTCTTGACAGATATCCTCTTGGTGTGGCCTGCCCCTAGTGTTCTGCTTACTTTAGTTTCTTTTAATTAATTAATTAATTTATTTATTTATTTATTTATTTATTTATTATTGGTGTTCAATTTGCCAACATATAGAATAACACCTAGTGCTCATCCCATCAAGTGCCCTCTCAGTGCCCGTCACCCAGTCACCCCCACCCCCTGCCCACCTCCCTTTCTACCACCCCTAGTTCGTTTCTCAGAGTTAGGAGTCTCTCATGTTCTGTCTCCCTTTCTGATATTTCTCACTTATTTTCTCTCCTTTCCCCTTTATTCCCTTTCACTATTTTTTATATTCCCCAAATAAATGAGCCCATATAATGTTTGTCCTTCTCCGATTGACTTATTTCACTCAGCACAATACCCTCCAGCTCCATCCCCGTCGAAGCAAATGGTGGGTATTTGTCATTTCTCATGGCTGAGTAATATTCCATTGTATACATAGACCACATCTTCTTTATCCATTCATCTTTTGATGGACACCAAGGCTCCTTCCACAGTTTGGCTACTGTGGACATTGCTGCTATAAACATCGGGGTGCAGGTGTCCCGGCGTTTCACTGCATCTGTATCTTTGGGGTAAATCCCCAGCAATGCAATTGCTGGGTCGTAGGGCAGGTCTATTTTTAACTCTTTGAGGAACCTCCACACAGTTTTCCAGAGTGGCTGCACCAGTTCACATTCCCACCAACAGTGCAAGAGGGTTCGTCTTTCCTCCACATCCTCTTCAACATTTGTTGTTTCCTGTCTTGTTAATTTTCCCCATTCTCACTGGTGTGAGGTGCTATCTCATTGTGGTTTTGATTTGTATTTCCCTAATGGCAAGTGATGCAGAGCATTTTCTCATGTGCTTATTGGCCATGTCTATGTCTTCCTCCGTGAGATTTCTGTTCATGTCTTTTGCCCATTCTGCTTACTTAAAAGCGATAGAAGTAATACCAAACTTCCTTAACTAACCACTTTTGTCTTCCTACCTAGATTATTTTGTTATATTATCTTCAGTTAGAAATTGGAAAACAAAAATTCTTGACTTATTCATGAGGCATCAACTGGAAAGCATGAGGTTGCTTTACAATGCCCTCAAATGCAAAGAAAATACCATGACATACAAGCTCAGTGCACAACACTGATAATATAGGGCAATTACATCCTGTTCTAAAACTGATCAGCTACATTGATTCCAGAGAAGATTGATCAGAGCGTCCCATCAAAAAAGGATGTTAAAGAAACATGATTTTGTAATTTAAGAAAATTAAAGAGGAATCCAGCTGTTAACTCCCAATATCATACATAGGATTAATGGATGAAAGTTACAATGTTTATAATTAATCATGCCTACAATAGATCACTAATCTCATAAGCAAGTAAGCTTACATCACTGAAATGCTGAAAGCAAGTCTGTAGAATTAAGTATAAGGACTCTTACCTTTGTTTCAGATGTATAGCTTATACTAGATGACCTATACGATTCTGTACATTTAGCTCATATCAAAGATGTGCTATCACATAGAATATTGTATTAGAACCATATGAAATTGATTACTTTTTTAATAATTTTGACCTACATTAATGATGCATAGTCCCATCTAACATAATAGGATTCACTATTAAATTCTGAATGTCCTATATGTAGCATATTTATGGCTCTGACCTTAAGGGGATTTTACTTGCTAGCAAGCAGTCTCTGGACTAGTGTTTCAACCTTCCTTTTATTGTCCAGCTGTGTACTTCATTCATTTTTGCTATTCTGGGGCCTATTTTAAGTGGGCATAAGCCAGTCTTTGTAATTCAAATTTGCAACTATTTATTGAGTTTTAATACATCGAAAATTCTTCTGTAGCCTCTTCTGGTGATGAGACACTGAGAAAGAGCGTGTAAGTGTCTGATCTGTCTCAAATGACGAGATTCCGTGAATCTGATGCTCAGAAAACTGGTCTTCTTCCCATGCTGCTTCTTCCTTTTTTTCTAATGATAGCTGTGCAGATCTTACCAAATGTGATCTTGTGGTCACATTTGTTGTTATTTCTTCTCTTCTGGATCTAGGCATTGTCAGCTATTTGAGGTAGAGATCATGCCACTGCCTTTTTTTCTTTTTTAAATCACTGTCAGTACCTTTATAGAGCAGGTATTCATTGAAAAGTTCAGGCAGTGAAAGCAAGGAACTCTGATACTTAGTGTTGCCACCAGGAGGAGATATTTGGCATGACAGTGAGCTCTCTATTGTAGGTGTGTCTTAAATTAGACATAGACTCTGAGATGAGGATGTGTGTCAAAATAATTTAAGGATATCATAAAAGCCATTTATGAAAAGCCCACAGCAAATATCATTCTCAATGGGAAAAAACTGAGAACCTTTCCCCTAAGATCAGGACCACAACAGGGATGTCCACTCTCACTATTGTTATTCAACATAGTATTAGAAGTCCTAGCCTCAGCAATCAGACAGCAAAAAGAAATAAAAGGCATTCAAATTGACAAAGAAGAAGTCAAACTGTCCCTCTTTGCAGATGACATGAAACTGTACGTAGAAAACCCAAAAGACTCCACCCCAAAATTGCCAGAACTTATACATCAATTCAGTAATGTGGCAGGATACAAAATCAATGCCCAGAAATCAGTGGCATTTTTATACACAAACAATGAGACTGAAGAAAGAGAAATTAAGGAATCAGTCCCATTTACAATTGCATCAAAAACCATAAGAGATCTAGGAATAAACCTAGCCAAAGAGGTAAAGGATCTATACTCCAAAAACTACAGAACACTTCTGAAAGAAATCAAGGAAGACATAAAGAGATGGAAAAAACATTACGTGCTCATGGATTGGAAGAAAAAATACTGTGAAAATGTCTATGATACCCAGAGAAATTTACACATTCAATGCAATCCCTATCAAAATACCATGGACTTTCTTCACAGAGTTGGAACAAATAATCTTATGATTTTTATGAAACTAGAAAAAAACCTCAACTAGCCAGAGGAATGTTGAAAAAGAAAACCAAAGCTGGGGGTATCACAATGCCTGACTTCAAGTTGTATTACAAAGCTATGATCGTCAAGACAGTATGGTACTGGCACAAAAACAGACACATAGATCAATGGAACAGAAGAGAGAACCCAGAAATGGACCCTCAACTCTATGTTCAACTAATCTTTTTTTAAAGATTTTATTTATTTATTCATGAGAGGCACAGAGAGAGGGAGGCAGAGACACAGGCAGAGGGAGAAGCAAGCTCCATGCAGGGAGCCCGACATGGGACTCGATCCAGGGTCTCCAGAAGCACGTCCTGGGCTGAAAGCTGTGCTAAACCACGGGACCACCAGGGTTGCCCATGGTCAACTAATCTTTGACAAAGCAGGAAAGAATATCCACTGGAAAAAGGATAGTCTCTTCAATATATGCTATTGGGATAATTGGACAGCCACATGCAGAAGAATGAAACTAGACCATTCTCTTACACTATACACAAAGATAAACTCAAAATGGTTGAAAGATCTAAATGTAAGACAAGAATTCATCAAAATCCTAGAGAACACAGGCAACAACCTTCTTGAACTTGGCCACAGCAACTTCTTGCAAGATACATCTATGAAGGCAAGGGAAACAAAAGCAAAAATGAACTATGGGAACTTCATCAAGATAAAAAGCTTCTGCACAGCAAAGGAAACAATCAACAAAACTAAAAGACAACCTACAGAATGGGAGAAGATATTTGCAAATGATGTATCAGATAAAGGGCTAGTATCCAATCTATAAGGAACTTATTATACTCGACACCCAAGAAAAAAACAATCCAGTCATAAAATGGGCAAAAGACATGAACAGAAATTTCACCAAAGAAGAAGACCTATACATGGCCAACAAGCACATGAAAAAATGCTCTGCATCACTTCCCATCAGGGAAATACAAATCAAAACCACAATGAGATACCACCTCACATCAGTAAGAATGGCTAAAACTAGCATGACAGGAAACAACAAATGTTGGAGAGGATGTGGAGAAAGGGGAACCCTCTTGCACTGTTGGTGGGAATGTGAACTGGTGCAGCGACTCTGGAAAACTGTGTGGAGGTTCCTCAAGAAGTTAAAAGTAGAGCTACCCCATGACTCAGCAATTGTACTAATGGGTATTTACCCCAAAGATACTGATGTAGTGAAGCACTGGGACACCTGCAACCCAATGTTCATAGCAGCAATGTTCACAATAGCCAAATTGTGGAAGGAGCCACAATGTCCTTCGACAAATGAATGGATAAATAAGATGTGGCATATATATAGAATGGAATATTACTCAGCCATCAGAAAGGACAAATAACCACCATTCGCTTCGACGTGAGTGGAAACAGAAGGTATTATTGCTGAATGAATTAAGTCAATTGGAGAAAGACAGCCATCATAAGATTTCACTCATATGTGGAATATAAGAAATAGTGAAAGGAATTATAAGGGTAAGAAGGGAACCTGAGTGGGGAAAAATTAGAGAGGGAGACAAACCATGAGAGACTTCTAACTCTGGGAAACAAACAAACAGTCACAGAAAGGGAGGAGGATGGGGGGATGGGATGACTGGGTGACAGGCACTAAGGAGGGCACTTGATGGGATGAGCACTGGGTGTTATACTATATGTTGACAAATGAATTTAAATAAAAAGGAAAATAACAAAACTTCTAAAAATCTATGCTAACAAAAAAATAATTTAAGGAAGTGTTCCTGGGGTTGGGGGTTATAAGATGGTGGAAGCCAAAGAAGAGAGCATTTTCAGGTAAAAACCCCTTAACTTTAATTTAACTGTTAAAGTTAAGTTAACTTTAGTCTGGTCCTGCTGGGGAACTCTAGAGAGTACGTTATGTCTCAGGTTTATCCTTATCCCAAGCAAGGGTGCTGGTCTTTCATGCTGCTACACTGTACAGTCATTGGTTAGGGCCATCCTGAGGTTTGGGCACATTAACTCCCACATGCTTCAAAATCTGTGGGCAAAAGCAGCTCCAGTAGCTTGAAGATAAAAGAGTTGCATACTAGTACTCATGCTTGGAAGGAAAAGGAAAATGAAGTGTGCCAAAAAAAAAAATAGGGATTTGAAGGAGGCTGGTTAGAGCATGAACATTAATAGCCACACGGTATCTATAAAGTGATTATTGGAAAGCTTTGTTGCTATTGCATATGCCACTAAACCTGAAATAATAAATACAAGTTTAAGAAGTTTATAGAAACCTAATTAGGAAGGTGAAACTAAAACTGAATTCATGGTGAACAAATGCTATTCAATTCCCAAAACTTGTTGGTTGGAAAGTTTGACTCTCACAGTTGCCACACACCACTTCATGCCTGTTGAATGAATAATCTGGAGCACCTTGGTGGAGAGCAGGGACTGCCAGTGGAAAGGCCATTTGATGTTCTCAACAGCCACTACTGGCAAATTAACACAGATAAAGCCAATCACCTTTACATTTGATGTGTGGTCCAAAAAGAAAGGTTTTCCAGTATAAAATCAAAATATCAGGCATGCTTAAAACTGGGGTGACAAAATTAGAAAGACTCAATCTTTGGCTAGTAATTAGTCCTTTTTAAGACTTTAGTGTCAAAGAAGTCTCATATGTGATTATAATGATCTTAGAACAAACTGTTAGATGTTACTTGCATGTGAGATGGGTCTTATTGTAATAACTGCCAGTTTGTGAAGACTAAAGCTTTAAAGGTTATTCAAATGGAGCAGTGGCTCAACTCAGAGCCTCTCAACCAATCTCTTGTGGCTTTAACAGGAACTATTAAATATGTCAGGAAGACAAAGAGTCAATATAAAGTACATAAAACTTTACAGGATTTTTTTCTTGAGAAATACAGTCTTCTTCCTTTAAATAAAGGACTCTGGGAAGACTCCTGGCAGCTTCAACAACATATAAAAATACTCATTTTGCCAATATAGTGAACTTCCATTGACCTGAATCACAATGACCCATAATCTTCTGTCACATGGAAATTTACTCTCTATTATCCACAACTACAAACAATAAAATTCTATTATACAAATGAAATTAGTGATAAATACAAGGTGTTTACTCATTAAACAAAGACAGAAAAAATTTTAAGCAGATCTCTCATATAAAATAAGTCATTCTAAAGTAAAAGGCAATAATCCATTTTTATTGGACACTCTTTAAATAAATTATTGTATTTTGCTTTCTTGTGTATTTTTCTCAATACTGGCCTTTCCCTTCCCTATTTTTGTAGGAAATTCCTATATTCAGAGACAATTCTTGGAATTTTTTACTATACATAGCAGCAATTTGACCTTATTAAAATATTATTAAGGTCTGGCAAGTCTCATTTTAAAGTTAAAACAAAACAAAACAAAAACGATGTGGTTTTGTTGTGGTATTCTATAACTGGAAATAATTATTTGGATTTCTATGTTAGTTATTTCGTAAAATTAATTTTTGTAATATAATCATAGACTCTGGGCGTTTCAGATTAAAAAATATCTAGAGTCTGAGCAATCATTTCTTATTTTATAAGATAAGCCACTTATCTTACAAAATAAGAAAACTAAATTCAAGAAAGATTCAGAGTAAAGGCTTAAAATGTGGATCATGCCTGAAAGATATTTCAACAGCAAATTGTTCAGGGAATTGGTAAACCATTTCAGCTATGATTATAGGATTTTAACTCAATCACATAAGGTAAATATACAGCTTCTTTTAGTGTAGTGAATTGCCAATGACTGAGATTGTTTACATGGTGAAAGGCCATATGATAAAGGATTGATCTGACTGAAATCAATGTACTGTATTTTTTTTCAGTTTGCTTTAGTTAACAGGATTTAATTATTAGACTGGACCTTCCAAAGAACAGTCATGTAATTCAGGATGGTGCAGCTCTAATGATTAGGTTGCCTTGTCACTCCATTGAGGAGAAGTAGTGTTTCACAATCTAGGGATACAACATTATGCCAGAACAATTCTGTCTCTACTCCTACTTTTTGTCTCTGCTTTTGCCACCACTCTATGCTTCTACTCTTCATTGCTAGCTACTGCTTCTGCTAACTGACATGTGTAGAGTGTGTGTATGTGTGTGTGTGTGTGTGTTTCTGCCTTTGCCATGACAGCTCTGTCATTCCCATTTAAACTTACACAAAGGATTCGCTTATTCATTGGTAAATACAAAAGCTAGTGCTATTGAGTACAAGATTACTAGTTAATTTATAGACTTTGAAGACAGGGCCCCATCTTTGCATAATAAACTTGGCTCACAGAAGCTGTTGCTTCTCCTCCAGCCATACTTTACTGACCTCACCTCCCCAGGGTGTATTTCTAGGTAGATAATGAGAATTCAGATTTCACATTCCGATTCCAGCTATTCAGTCACCTGAAACTGACTAAATCAGTTTATTTACATAGATAAAGAGTTTTTAAATGTATTAACTCAAAATGTATTTCCACTTGCTTGGCAATGTCTGAAATTCCTCTATTATGGAACTTTATAATTGAAAGCATTAAAGTACACATTCTTGGCTGAGATAATGCAGGGAGGTCAATTAGCCAATTGTTCAACTACTCTAAATGCTTGAATTTTGATACTTCTCTGTTTCAGAGAGGAACTAAACACTAGGGATTAGATGGACAGAAAAACAGAGAAGGGAGTAGACAGTAGACAGCCTGTGAAGAGTAGAAAAAAAATATTGAAAAGAAAGACCAAGAGTCACAAAAATTGAATACAATTTCCAGTATTTAAGAGATTTTTTTCATTATTGTTTACCTCTGTGCAAAAGGGAAGACATGATTTACAGAGTGTCATTATGGGTTTTTCTCATAAACTTTCTTACTTATACTTAGTTTACCACTACTAAGACCCTGCACGACTGCCAACAATGGTATTGGTACTTTATGAAGTTTATTTTTCCTAACTCAACCACATTCGTTGTAGATCAGTTTTATTATCTTGGGATCTGCAGAGCAGGAATAAACTTTCATAATCTTGCCATAGAGATATGTCCACTCTTAAAGTTCTGTGCCACTGTTCAGTCCATGGGGACTTCAAATAACTCATCTTCCTGTAGGTCAGGATAAACCTCTACAGTGATGGCTTCTTGCAATAGGATCTAGGAAATAGGAAGAAAACAATGTCCTAAATGCCTGAGTATGGCACCAGAGACTGAGAGGGATAGGTTTTTACTACCTAGGAAATTTTGGGGGAGTCTCAGTGATCTGGTGCAAAATAAAAGGTATGTTTATACATCTTAATTTTCTTGCTACTAAATATACTTAAGCAATCTCTAGAGATATTTAAGAAAGTATACCACATTATGTTGTTCTAATTAGATATTCTTACTGGATAAAGCAAAAACTTCTCATTTTTAGTGGAGCCCTGGAGTCCTGGAGCAAGGAGGAAGGACTTCCTAGCTGGTCCAAAGTACAGGACAAGTAATTTTGTCAACTGGCCATTATAAAACAGTACATGCTGTGGTGCTTTAACAGTCAGAGGCAGATGGGGATGTGCAATCAAGCCTATTGTAATCTATGAAAGAAGAATCATGGAGGAATATCTAAGACTTTTGGAGCAGAATTATGCGTGTTTTACTATGGCACTATTCCCTTCTCGAGAAGAACCTCTCAGTTCTCAGCTCACAGCTCACGTGGATCAGTTTACAGAAGCTGAATTCCTGGTCCAGGAAAACATGGGAATATCTGACCCCAGCCACTATGATTAACCAAATACAATCGTTGCACCGAGCCATAAAGTCTTGTATACTTAGAAGCACTTAAATACCAAATGAAAATATTTATATATGGCACTGTGGCTGAGCAGGTTCTAAAGACATAATTTTCATAAGGATATAATTCATATATTCAGAGTCCCCTAATCCCACCAAATTACTTCTTTTTATTTCTTTTTCAAACCACATTTGGGTGGCCTGATAGGGAATTCCCTATGACATATTAAGTCAAGAGTAAAGCTCAAATCGGAATTATAGAGACCTCTGCCATATAGTAAAAATGAACTACTATATAGCAGTACAGCCCCAGAAGGAACCTTTAAGATTCATGAGAAATGATAAAACAGTATTGATCACTGGCTTCTAGAAACATTTTCTCCCTTAACTCCTCTGATATTCTCTTTTTGCCTTCCTCTCAAATTTCTAGTCATCCTGTTTCTGTCTCTTTTGTTTTTGTTTTGTTTTTTTATTTTTTTAATTTTTATTTATTTATGATAGCCAGAGAGAGAGAGAGAGAGAGGCAGAGGAAGAAGCAGGCTCCATGCACCGGGAGCCCGACATGGGATTCGAACCCGGGTCTCCAGGATCGCGCCCTGGGCCAAAGGCAGGCCGCCAAACTGCTGTGCCACCCAGGGATCCCTGTTTCTGTCTCTTTTGAAGACCATCCTTCTCTGTGTAGAATTAATGGATGGTTTCATCAGATTTAATTATATACTGTCTTTTCTTTCCATCCTACATTCAAACCAGGCAACTTTACATGGCTTCAATTGTCATAGATGCCTCAATGACTCCTTCATTTACATCACTAGCCTAGGACTTGGAGCTCTAGATTCATATGCATCTTTTGGTTTTGACAAAATATACATGACATAAAATTTACTGTTTTAACTATTTTAAAACGTAGGGTTCAGTAGCATTAAATGCATTCACATTATTGTGCAGCCATCATCACCATCCATTTCCAGAATTTATTTTCATCTTCCCAAACAGAAACTCCAGACCTATTAAACCATAACCCCCCACTACTTTCTCCTTCTTGCCCCTGGAAACCACCAATTTTGTGTCTCTGTGAATTTTCCCATTCTGTGTACTTCATATAAGTGGAATCACACAGTATTTGTCTTTTTGTACCTGTCTTATTTCACTTAGCCTAGTGTTTTCAGTGTCCATCCATTTTGTGGCATGTGAGAATTTTATTCATTTTTGAGGCTGAATAATATTCTAATAATATTATATATGTATATATAACACATTTTGTTTATCAGTTCATCTGTCAATGGACATTTATATTGTTTCTACTTTTTGGCTATTGTGAAAAATGTTACTATGAACATTGGTGTATAAATATTTGTTCAAGGTTTCTGCTTTCAGTTCTTCTGGGTTACACTCAGAAGTAAAATTGCTGGATCACATGGTAATTCCCTGTTTAATTTTTTGAGGAACTTCCATAATATAAACCTTTGATATACCTTCTTCATTTGCATGTGACATAGACTCTTAAAAATAAAATAAAATATTTCATCTTTTCCCAAAAATATGGTCCTTTGCAAGTATTTCCTTAGAGAATAGAACTACCAACCAGGCTGGTATATAAACCAGACCATAAAAAATCACCTTTAAGGGGCTCCTGGGTGGCTCAGCGGTTAAGCATCTGCCTTCGGCTCAGACGTGATTCCAGAGTCCTGGGATCGAGTTTCTCCCTCTTCCTGTGTTTCTGCCTCTCTCTCTCTTTGTCTCTCATGAATAAATAAATAAAATCTCTAAAAAAAATAAATCACCTTTAATATAACTCTCTTCTTCACCTTTCATATAATTGTCTTCTCAGTTTTAACTCTGATACACTCCTTAAATCCACTTATTTTTTTCTATTCCTATTTACCATTTCTGTAGACAGAATTCTCATTATCATTTTGATTATTGGAATAGCCTCCTAACTGGTTTACCTGTATCCAGTCTTACCTCCTTACATATACTGTCCACAGTATGGTCAGAAAGTTCATATACAATCATGTTACCCATCTGCTGAAAAGTATTCAACAGTTTCACATTTTTAGGATAAAGAACACAATTCTTAATGTGGCTGGCAAGGCCATGCATCATCTGAGCCCCACTTCCTAAGCTTCACCTCAGACAAAGTCTGCCTCTTTCTCTCATCTCCCATCATGCTGAATGTACTTGGGTTTTTAATGAATCATCACTACCTAGAACAGAGACATGGTAAATGATATTCACTCTAACTAGGAACCTGCCATTTGTTATCATCACCATATGGAAGCTCTCCTTCATCTCTAAGATTAGGTTAAACTTCTTTTCATAGGCTCTCACTAATACATTTCTCTTTTTCCTAACAACTTACCATAGAAACATTTCCAATTTTTGTTTGGGTTGTTTATTGAAATCTATCTACTTAGAAAATAAGTCTCAGTAGTGCATCATCATGTCTCCTTTTTCAAACCTTTATCTATCTAATAGATAGCATAGTTCCTGGCACAGAGTAGATACTTAGTACTTGAGGGATCAAGAAATGAATCGAGTTACACCTTTGTGTCCTTCATCAAAATTGAAGCTCCTTATCCAGGTAAAGGTCTGGCATTGCTTTATCCATGTTGATATCCCCTGCATCTTGGGCATTTAGGGATCAGTCATATTTGCTGAGCTGAACACCACAATTCCAAGGTCAACAGAGCTTTTAGAATTAGCCAGAAGCATACCCTTATCCACAGTTGTGTTTTTACCCCTCTCTTTAAGAATATCCCATAAACTATGTCACCTTTCTTTTGTAGAGTAGTTGGCTCTTTTTCTTGTCCTAGAGGAAGAGTACAGCATTTTGTTTAGGCAGGAGATGAAGACAAGCAGTGAAAAAAAGCCTAGGGAGAGCTGGGAAAGAGAAAGTGTCTAGACAAACTTGTCCCAGTGTGAATGGAAACTATTTCTGGTTTTCTCAATTTGTTGAAATGGAGAAAAATGCATTCACAAAATCAATAGATAAATGCTGAATGTCAAGAACTATACTGCTTCTTTCTAGTTAAGAAAACACATTTGCAACAGCAGGTACATTTGGAGTCATTGCCTCATTAAGGTCATGTTAATCTATTATCCTTCTCCAAGTCCATAAACATTCTGTGCTGACCAAACTGAAGAAACAATGGTGATGTGCTGACAATTACCACTTCTGCTTCTTTTGATTTATTCGTGGTAGTTCTAACCTCTGCCATTCCCCTGGGGATGTTATATTCACTATTTTAGCAGGAACCAGGAGGTTCAGAGGATTCTACTTGAAACTTCCTAAGCTAACAAAGCATTGATGTTAAAATTCTGCTATTGTATAAGTAGTTGTGCATTTATGCATATATACATATGTGCATAAAAACTTATATATACTTCTATATGAAACTAAACTTTAATTGAAACTTCCTTTGAAATCTGAGCACTAAAGATCCTACTCCAGAGTACAGTGACATTTGTGCCTTCAAAAATAAATTTTAATCAGGGATCCTTGGGGGGCTCAGTGGTCTAGCACCTGCCTTCGGTCCGGGCATGATCCTGGAGTCCCGGAATCGAGTCCCACATCAGGCTCCCTGCATGGAGCCTGCTTCTCCCTCTGCCTGTGTCTCTGCCTCTCTCTCTCTCTCTCTCTCTCTCTCTCTCTGTGTCTCTCATGAATAAATAAACAAAATCTTTAAAAAATAAATAAATTTTAATCAATATCTTCTACAAGTGTACCTGAAATATTTGAATTTCACTTTCTTAGCACCTAAGACTCAGATTAATTAGTGTAAGTCACTTTGGGAAGCCTAGGAAGAGACAGAGACTACTCCTGGCATTATGGGAGAGACTTCAGTGGTATCCCATACTGCTCTGGGCTTGGGAACTAACTCAAGGATGGAAATAGGATGATAAAATGTGACACTCTCTCATGTTGTCTTAAGGCAGGACTAAAGTTTTGTTTCATTTTGTTCCGCATTTGATTATGCAAATTAAGTCAGACTTAAGGTATTTTATGATTAATTAGGCATAACTAGAGATCCTTGCAAGTCAAGGCATCCTTTGACAGGTGATTGCCATACTTTCTTTGCTGCCTGTTGTGTTAATGATGTCCACTTTGTTTCTGGTGGTTAACTGCATTCTGCAACCTTTTGATCCCATGGAAATCTGGAGCCAATAAAATTGCATTTCATCCTACCAGGATCCTGGCCGAAAGCCAATAAAGCACTCTTTAAATATTTGTGTATTGTCATCATCTGTTATCTTCTTCAAGACCTTGGTGAAGCAAGGCTCTTTGAGTGTGAGGATGGATGTATGGGTCACATGGTATGAGTACCACTCAGCATTCCTATTCTACAAATACTCTGCTGTCTATATATGTCATTTAAGATGTTTAACATAATTGCATCCTATTGCATTAGTCACCTAGAAAACTAAAAACTTCAGCCATCTGCCCAACTAGCACATTAGATACATCTCTAACTAAATTAATGCATGTAAAATAATCAGTCTGATCTAAAGATTTATTATACATTCCTTGGTCTAGCATTGTCACAATTCATTTCCACGATTATTTAACAAATTATTGATGTTTTTAACAAACTTCCTAAAATATTTTTACTGAATGGTTCTTTTCACTATTTTTACTCTACACTTCACTGTCTCTTCCCCCACCCCCACAGGCCATGTTGAATATGGATGTTAATACCTAGGCAAGTAACAATGAGGACTTGCTAATGTCCTCTGCTAAGAGATAGAGGACTGCTTCCTGTGGCAAAGATTAGATAATGGGATTTGGGAGGGTGTTTTGGATAGTCTGAGTTTTCTACATCTTCTAAATCTTACCTTTACATTTTTTTTTTAAATTTTTTTTTTTTTTTTATGATAGTCACAGAGAGAGAGAGGCAGAGACACAGGCAGAGGGAGAAGCAGGCTCCATGCACCGGGAGCCCGATGTGGGATTTGATCCCGGGTCTCCAGGATCGCGCCCCGGGCCAAAGGCAGGCGCCAAACCGCTGCGCCACCCAGGGATCCCTAAATCTTACCTTTACATTGACTGAAATGTTACTCTTTTTCAGATCAATATCCTACATTTTACATTTTGAGACTTTAAGTGGCCGAAAAATAATATTTGGAACAAGAAAGAATCACATGAAATATTCATAAAAGTAATTCCATGTTTGTCTTCTTCATTGCCCGCAAACCTGTTCAGTGTAGTTGGTCCTCTTACCACAGGATGTTAAAAAGGACAGGTTTCTTGATCTCTCAGCTTTTCAGAGGCATAAAGTTCTGTGGTCCAAGTCAAAATCAAAGGCTCAATTCTGCAATTGAAAGCATCCAATCCAAATTATTATTTAGCCCTTCCATTTCATTTTGTAGAAAAATCTTCTCAAACCTTTCTATAGCCTAACATTTGCACTACTCAGATTTCTTAAAAGCTGCCAGTGTCAAAGCATTGGTAGAGATAAACAGTAAGGGAAATAAGAAAGGTCTTTCCTGACTGGCATTATTGTACAGTGGTTGCATGCTTTCTCAGCCTGAATGTGAGAAAGTCCATGTGTGTGAAGTGCTCCTGCTAGGTCTTTGTCTTTCCTTTGGCAGACATGATACATTCTATTTCTTCAGCCTCTGTTCCCTACCCAAGAACCTAGTTTTCTTGGATTATATTCTTTCTAACTTTGCCTCAGCAGATAAAGCTGATATAATTAATATTTTTGACTAATGTAACTTATATTCTTCTGGAAATTGGCAGAAAGGACATAATAAATAAAATGCATACCGTATGTTGAAAATAATAAATGCTTAGAAGTGTGCTGTTACACAAACACATACAGACATACAAACACATACCCATATATACATATATATTCTTTAATTAATCTCTTACATAATAATACATTTTATTCCAATTTATGGAAAATTAAATTATTAAACCAAGGCACAGAGAAGTTAACTTGCTGAATGTCACTCAACATACTAAGTGGGAAAGTATGTCTGACTCAAAGCCCATCCTTTTAACTACTATGCTAGACTGATTAAGTAAATAACTAATTTGATTCTAATAAGCAACCATATTTGGAAACATTTGGAAAAAAAATTGTGAGTTAAGATAAGTGATTTTGGGTGTGCGATGATATTTAAAGTCTTCTACTTTCTAATTGTACAATCCTCAGCAAGGCCTTTAAACACTATGCCTCAGCTACCTTTTCTTAAAAACAGGAATAAAAATAGAATATTGTATCTCTTGAAAGGCTAGTTATGAAAAATAAATTAGTTAATTACATGTGATGCATTCAGAAAAATACTTGACATATAGTAATGATGTAATACATATAGAGTAGTTCAGAAATCTTTGACATATGGAAAGGATTCAGTAAAAGTAAATATTGTTATTATTACTACCATCATCATCATTATTATGATTACTAATCTTACTCCTATGCCAAAGTCTTATCTGAAGCTCAAGTTGATCTTTGGATTCTTTAGAACTTGCAAGAAAATAAATTATAGTCCTATAAATATAACTGATATATATGAGAATACTTCTGAGCTGTGTTGCTTTAGGAATGCCATGTGTGGGGTTCCTGGGTGACTCAGGTGGTTAAGTGTCTGCTTTTAGCTCAGGTCATGATCCTAGGGTCCTAGGATGGAGCCCAGAGTTGGGCTCCCTGCTCAGCAGGGAGTCTGCTTCTCCCTCTTCCTCTGCCCCTCCCTCTGCTTGTGCTTTCTTTCACTCTCAAATAAGTAAATAAAAAATCTTAAAAAAAAAAAAAAAAAGGAATGGCATGAATATGTGTGTGTGTGTCTGTGGAGGCAAGAGGAGAGGACAAAGTTACCCAAAATTTCTCCGTGGCTTATGGGGATTCTTGACAGGCCTCAATTGTATAGTTAAGTCAAGATATCCTGACAAGAAGTTTCTATTCTCTTCAAACTAAAACAGTATAAAAGCAGTCGCTAGCTTTATAACTGATTCAAATAATATGCAGAGACTTTTTTTTCTTATCACTCCAATTTGAAATCCAAATTTGATTAATGGAAAGGCAACTTGAGAGATTTTGAGGAAATAACCATGAATTACACTTCATCTGAAATTGAGGGATTTTATTTATCAAATATAAAATTTTACCGTGAGGACACCTGGGTGGTTCAATCAGTTGAGTGCGCCAATCTTGATTTTGGCTCAGATCATGATCTCAGTATCCCGAGATTGAACCCCGCCTTGGGCTCTGTGCTCAGTGGGGAATCTGCTTGAGATTCTTTCCCTCTCCCTCTGCACTATCTCTAAAATAAGTAAATAAAAAATAAATCCCAAATAAATAAATAAATAACCAAATGAATAAATAAAGGTTTATCCTGTAGTAGTCTTGGCCTCAAGTCTTCAGATTGCATTAGTCAGAAGTACCTTTGTGCCAACCATGTTATTCCTGCTATAGGTGAAGGCCATTTTCTCAAAGTAATTAACTGGCAGTAGTACTCAATCCATTTATCCTTCTTAGGCTCCCCTGTTGTAATGCATTGCACTACTTTCCCCTTTCTGTGAAGCAACAAATAAGTAGTAGCTGGGAAAACTTGAATTTGTAGTTTCTTAAAAATGAAAGTATGAGATCTAATGAAATTGCTCCAACATAATGTTAGGAGTCTTTAAGAAAATGTAGTGTTCTTCATCTTCTTGAGTGGTTTGCTTGGCAGATGTTGTATTTTTACTGATCTCAAGCCAGGGAAAATGATGTGAATGTCACTGAATAATTAATTAGAATAGGCTAGAAACCCCAGCCAAGGCAATCTTTAAAAGTGATTGCCCAAGTAACCCAGGCCCTGTAGTTTGCATTACCTCAGTTCCATTACTACTTTTGATAAGCTAATCTGTACACACTAGAGCTTTCAAAGAATGTTTCCACATCAATAATAACAGATTATTTTACAGCAATTCAAGCAAAAGCAAACACTCCATGTGATATGGAATCTTTTTTTAAGATTTATTTATTTATTTATTCATGAGAGACACAGAGAGAGAGAGAGAGAGAGAGAGGCAGAGACACAGGCAGAGGGAGAAGCAGGCTCCATGCAGGGAGCCCGATGTGGGACTCAATCCCAAGTCTCTGGGATCACACCCTCGGCCGAAGGCAGGCGCTAAACCACTGAGCCACCCAGGGATCCCCAATATGGAATCTTTATACAGGTTAAAGTTATTTTGATATAATATTTCAACATGCTTTTTTCTAGGTCATGACAGTTTCTAACATTGTATACATAATTTTGTTTTCCTTTTGGAAGTTACTTTCATTCTGAAGATTTTAGTCTTATATTAAGATAGATAGTTTATGAGCTCACTAATCTTCCTTTACCATAGCATAAAATTCACTGCCTCATTCTGGGTTCATTGCTCTAAAAATGGACAAGTTTTGAGGTTTCAGTAAACTTGGTTCCTGACATTTTGAAAATGATGCACCCTAAATATATAACACTACTGAGTAATTGTCTATCTCAGAATTATTTCATTTGGAAGTAACAGAAAAGAGCCAAAATTGGCCTTAGCAAAGAGAAATGCACAGTCTCAAGAAAGTGCAAAGACCAAGTATGGCTTTTCAGGGACTTGGAAATATCTCTGGGCCTTGGATTCCCTCTTGTAGTCACTTGGTTCTCCTTCCTCATTGAAAGTAGGTTCTCACCCCACTGAGGATGAGAAACTATAATCAAAGGAAGATGTTGGGTAAATAGATGTTGGGTATATAAATATGATGGAATAGATGGATAGATGTTGGGTAAATAAAATGGAATAGATTTGGAATAGATGTTGGGTAAATAAAAATGTTCATTATAATGTTTAGAAACAGATTCTTTTTTGTGTACTCAGGAGTGTTTCCCCTTTGGGGCTGCAAATTTGGAGTATGGACGAGAAGAAGAGAGGCCTAAACTTGGAAGCATTCTAGAAATTTCTCGTAGATAATTCTGACTAAAGACTCATGCAGTGTTACTTAATGTTACCTAAGGATTTAGTAAGTAAATAGGAAACACATTGCAGTGTTTGGGGCAGGATGAGGATGATTTCAGTGAAAACATAAAAGTTATCAGAAAAAAAATAGAAAGTTTGGGATGCCTGGGTGGCTCCATGGTTGAGCATCTGCCTTTGGCTCAGGGTGTGATCCCGGAGTCCAGGGATTGAGTCCCACATCTGGCTCCCAGCCAGGAGTCTGCTTCTCCCTCTGCCTATGTCTCTGCCTCTCTCTGTGTGTCTCTCATGAATAAATACATTAAATCTTAAAAAAAAAAAAGAAAAAGAAAAAATGGGAGGTTTAAATTTATTGTTTAATGTTATAAGATTTAGTGAGATTCTCCAAAGTAACTAAATAGTTGAGTTTGCTCTGCTATTGTGATGTGAGCCAAATTAGTCTGACCCACTTGGATTAGTTTGCCAAGTGGTCGTGTCTGAGACTATGTTAATATAGTAGAAACCTCTGGACTCATGACTGAGAACATTGAGCAATCTCAGAAACTCACAACTCCCTCTCCCCAGTGTGTCTGATCTAAAGAACACTCTAAGCTGGGAACGTAGATTCCTTCCCAGATAGTCTTCAAACTGGGGCTGTGAAAAAGAAAGCAATCCTTTCAGCACTGGTCACAGCAGTAACAGACTGTAAACTCAGAAGAGCCTACAGCAACATCCTGCTTCAAGTGGAGATATTGTGTGGAGAGGATAATTTAGCAGATGGAGACTGGCAGAGATAAGAGATGGAGGGGAAGCCCATTGGCATTTTGCTTACTAATTCTAGTGCTCTCCAGCCAGCTCAAATTCCACCTTCCCCAGATAGTCTAGCCAATAAACATGAGCACAAGCATGGTTCAGTCCTGTGTTTGTTACTTGCAGTCAAAGTCCTGACTAAACCAAGCAATTTGGAAACAGTCTAAGACATTGGGAAAGATGTTAAGAAGCATTAGACGAAGAAACAAAACCAAACTCAGGAAGTGTGGTAGCTATAAAGCCAGCAAAATTGTAAAAACCATTATGAAACAAAGATGGAAGAGTTATGGAATTGAGGGACAAAATGCTTCTTGGTTTCTTTTTAAAGATATTGGTTAAGTGATGTAGACTAAGCAACCCTGGGTCATTAAATAATCATTCTTCAAGAAAAAAAAATAAAACAGTAAAGTGCTTTGAATGCAGCTCATCATTGAAAGAGACTCTGACACAGAGACACAAATTACTTTTGGGATGGGAAGGTCCAAGACCAGGGATAACTTGTTACTAGAAAACTCTGTAGATAAACAAAATTATGTTAAACAGTAACTGTAAAGGGTTCCCCTTACTAACTTGGCACATGCATATATTTTCCCTTTTTCATTTAGCAATATCACCTTCTTTTGATAGACCAAGACAACACAAATATTAATTTTTTAAAATAAGCATTTCTCTTATGGTCTCATTTTGTATAATTGGAAAGGGAAGAATATTCTGTGTTCTGCTCATGTCCTATCTGCCCTTTTGACTATTTGTGTGCACATGGCTTCCTTGTAAGCTTTCACTCCTGTGCACCCGCCCCTGTGTTGTCTGGAAACTTCCTTCAAGCCTCAGAACTGCTTTACCTGCACAGAGACAGCCAGAAGTTCCTGGTAATTTATGATCCTCAAGGCACAGTCCTTAACTACTGAAGGCTAGTCGGCTAGTCACAGGAGTATAAATACTCCAGCTTCTTTGCCCTCTGGTTGAGACAACTGGAGGTGTGATCTACAGTGTGTCCCAAGGACAGTAACTTTGACACTAATTCAGTTACCCTCTGTGGGACTTTGATATATTTCTTTTTGATACTTTTTTTTTTTGTCTTTTGTTTTTCCCTGCCCCACTTTTTTCTATTCACTTACCATTTTTTTTCGTTGTTCCTTTGCTTATTTGTTTTTCCACTGAAAAGACTTCCTAATAAACCACTTTCATGAAAATCCGATCTTGGGGGTCTGCTTCTGGGAGATCAAACTGAGGACAGGATGCATCTTACAGGCTGACAATATGTTAGCTGTCAGGACATATCCAAGATTCAGTTGTAGTTTTTTTTTCCTTATGATAGTATTTCATGGAAACTATTTGTCCCAAATAAAGATGTTTTTTCCGCATGTCCAGTAATCTTGTGATTTTTATATCGGTAAAAATGCGATGACTGATCACACAGATGAGGACCTTTTTCTCTGCTTGGGAAGGAGCCTTACCAATTGGAACTACTTCTTTAACTTGAAAGCTTTGAGAGCCACAGTCATCACCTTTAGAAAGACTACTCCAAACTGATAAGATATGTCTTGCAACTCCATTCTTTTTCAGTGAAAGAACATCTTGATTTCTGTCAATTCAATTTTATACTCTGGAGCACTAATTCGTGCCACAGAAGTCTGTATCTTTCATATGTAAAATAAACCAAACAGGAATATTTGAAGCAAAACTTATTAACAAATTTGGTAATGATTATTCAAGAAAAGAATTCTTGGGAATTCTCTTTCATACCATAAAATGCTCACAGAAAAAGAAAAATAATTTTTAAGTACTTTGACAAGCTAATATCCTCCTTTTCAAACTGCATTATTATTCAGTATTAAAAAAAAAAAAACGTAACTCCAAACAACTACTTACTAGCCAAATATTTGAGTTTGTCAGAATTTGATTTAGATGAACTAGACTTTGCTAGCTCCGTGTTGTCTTTGCTCTCTCAGGGCTGAGCTGCATATAAGCTATCTAGTACTGTGTCCTTCTCTGCCTGACTCTCCTTTATATTATAAAACAGACCTTTGAAACTACTGTTGGGCTCATTTTTTCCCTTATAATTAATCTTGGTTCCTCTCTTTTTGCTCAGTTCATTAGTTTATTTTTTCAAGGTTTTTAAAAGATGGCTTGCTTACACATTCTTTCACTGAACCTCATGTATAACTTAATCTAGTCATAGTTTACCAGCTTATTCCTAGTAATAAAATAATTTAAAACAAAACAAACAAACAACGATTCACAGCATAAAAATCATCAGATCAATACCTGTACCTTTCAAGGGAAAGTTATAACTTTTTTTCAGTTGCCTTGTATCTTTCCTTTATTACCCCTCTCCTCCCCAATTCCCCCATCATGGACCTTTTTTTAAAGTTTTTATTTTAATTCCAGTTAGTTAACATACAATATTATATTAGTTTCAGGTGTAGAATATAGTAATTCATCACTTCCATATGACACCCTGTGCTCATCACAGCAAGTGCCCTCCTTAGTCCCCATCAACTATTTTACCCATTCCCCCCACCCACTTCTTCTCTGGTGACCATTGTTTGTTCTCTGTAGTTAAGAGTCTGTTTCTGGATTTGTCTCTCTTTCTCACTCTTATTTTTCCACTTTGCTTGTTTATTTTGTTTCTTTAATTCCACATATGAGTGAAATCATATGGTATTTGTATTTCTCTGATGCTGGCTACTCCACGTGTAGTCCTTGGACCAGTAGCATCTGGAAGTATCATCAGGAAACTGCTGGGCAATTGTGCCTTCCCTAGACTTACTGAATCAGGATCTAAATTTTAACAAGACTCTCCAGTAGATTCATATGTACATTAAAGTTTGAGAAGCAGTGGTGTAGAGAACAGGCTATACTGTTTATTGTTGAAAACAATTAGCCCTTTTCATCTCCTGTGTGGGTAGTACGTTACAATGAAAAGAAATAGCATTGGACTTGTATTCTTTCGAAAATGCCATTCATTTAAGGCAAAAATACACTGTAGAGATAAAAGGTGGTGCATGCTGAAAACAACTATGTCTGTTCCAAATTGAATAGGATTTTTGCTTCATATCATAGAAGCCTAGAAAACAAGATTATCTTTTAAACCAGAATTCAAAAAAAGATTTTCATCTTTCAGTTGCCCACAAAGCATATTCCACAAAATAATACTGAAAAACAAATATGCTGTGTTACCAGTAAGGTTTGTCTGAGTTAGAAAGATCTAAATTATTCAGACTGTTTTGACACTTTCACACTGTAGAATATTTTCCATCCAAGCAAAAAAATGATATCTGTTACCTGGATAGATATGACCTAAAATCAGATAAGGTGTTTATTTGTAAGGTTAAGTAGCTACTTCTTATACTATTTTATAAAGTAGTGTCTGTTAAAGCAACCAAATGAATTCAAATATAATTCTGACCTTTCCAGAAAAAACAGTTGTAAAATAAAACAACCAGTTTTTTTTGAAGGTCTTTATTAAATAAAAATTGTATTTATTCTTATTGTCTAAAATGTTACAGGCTCTACAGAAGTTACATACTCAAGAGAAGATTTTTTATTGCAAATTTTAATACATATTTTGTAAACATTCACAATTTTAATATTTGCTTAAAAGGACACTAGAGTCAAATCACAATAAATATAAAATTATTGATGAAAGTAGGTATCACTCACTTTTGTTATTTATATAATTATTTTAAACACATAATACATGTTTTTTTCTTAATAGTACATATTTCCTGAGAATCCCTACCTTTAATTAATTTTGTTCATTAAAGCAAATATATTGCTTTAATTGCATTACTTTCACCTTATGGTGAAATAAATCTATCAATATGATTGCCATTATCCTATCCTAGGTCCGGAAAGTTGAGGTGACCAGAATTATTTTCATATACTATCTGCTAATATTCCTTCAACAAATATTTGAATGCCTAATACATGAAAAATGTAGGGTTTTTTTTAAAGAATGTAGATTTTATATTGGAAGTGCAGTACTAAATAAAATATGGTCTCTATCCACAACAACTCAGACTCTAATTGGAGATGAAGGACAAGTAAAAATGCAATTGTTACTGGAAAAACACCCTTGCCAATCTGAAGCCTCAGATCATTATAAGCAAATAAGGAACACATGAAGACACTGAAATTCTATGCATCAGATCAATTTCTCTTTCCTTATTCTCTGTAATACAGTGTTAGGAGTAATCTCTAAAACTTGTACACAGTTCGGAGAGTATATAAATTCATATAACCATGTTGTAAGATGTGGGGGCATATTACCACAAGTGTTTCGAATTGACAGTTTAAATCATTTGTTTTAAACCAGCAGTTCCACATCTAGGAATTTCCCTAGATAACAAATATGTACACAAAGATATATGTACAAGAATATTTGCTCAGGTACTGCTATGATAATGAGACAATGCTACAACTACACGATAGTACTCTGCCTTTAAGATGATGCTGTGAAACATATTTAATAGCAATGAAAGATATAAATAACACATCAAATTAAAAAATTACGAATTAAAACGGACATTATCATATTGAAAGAAAAGATGTACGTGTGCAGAAAATGTCACTGTGTCAGTGTATCATGTTTATGTGTGTGTATATGAATATATATATGTATATATATATACATATACATATATATGTATATATATATATTCAAAGTGGTTACCTTTAACCCCGAATAGCCAGGGGAATTTTAAAAAAGAAAACCATAGCTGGGGGCATCACAATGCCAGATTTCAGGTTGTACTACAAAGCTGTGGTCATCAAGACAGTGTGGTACTGGCACAAAAACAAACACATAGATCAATGGAACAGAATAGAGAATCCAGAAGTGGACCCTCAACCTTATGGTCAACTAATATTTGACAAAGCAGGAAAGACTATCCACTGGAAAAAAAAGACAGTCTCTTCAATAAATGGTGCTGGGAAAATTGGACATCCACATGCAGAAGAATGAAACTAGACCATTCTCTTACACCATACACAAAGATAAACTCAAAATGGATGAAACATCTAAATGTGAGACAAGATTCCATCAAAATCCTAGAGGAGCACACAGGCAACACCCTTTTTGAACTTGGTCACAGCAACTTCTTGCAAGATACATCCATGAAGGCAAGAGAAACAAAAGCAAAAATGAATTATTGGGACTTCATCAAGATAAGAAGTTTTGCACAGCAAAAGAAACAGTCAACAAAACTAAAAGACAACCTACAGAATGGGAGAAGATATTTGCAAATGATCTATCAGATAAAGGGCTAGTATCCAAGATCTATAAAGAACTTATTAAACTCAACAGCCGAGAAACAAACAATCCAATCATGAAATGGGGAAAAGACATGAACAGAAATTTCACAGAGGAAGACATAGACATGGCCAACAAGCACATGAGAAAATGCTCCGCATCACTGGCCATCAGGGAAATACAAATCAAAGCCACAGTGAGATACCACCTCACACCAGTGAGAATGGGGAAAATGAACAAGAGAGGAAACCACAAATGTTGGAGAGGATGTGGAGAAAGGGGAACCCTCTTGCACTGTTGGTGGGAATGTGAACTGGTGCAGCCACTCTGGAAAACTGTGTGGAGGTTCCTCAAAGAGTTAAAAATAGATCTGCCCTCCGACCCAGCAATTGCACTGCTGGGGATTTACCCCAAAGATACAGATGCAGTGAAACGCCAGGACACCTGCACCCCACCTGCTAATGTTTATAGCAGCAATGTCCACAATAGCCAAACTGTGGAAGGAGCCTCAGTGTCCATCAAAAGATGAATGGATAAAGAAGCTGTGGTCTATGTATACGATGGAATATTACTCAGGCATTAGAAATGACAAATACCCACCATTTGCTTCAACGTGGATGGAACTGGAGGGTATTATGCTGAATGAAATAAGTCCATCGGAAAAGGACAAACATTATATGGTCTCATTCATTTGGGGAATATAAAAATTAGTGAAAGGGAATAAAGGGAAAGGAGTGAAAATATCAGTGAGGGTGACAAAATATGAAAGACACCTAACTCTGGGAAATGAACAAGGGGTAGTGGAAGGGGAGGTGGGCAGGGGGTTGGGGTGACTGGGTGATGGGCACTGAGGGGGGCACTTGGCGGGATGAGCACTGGGTGGTATGCTATATATTGGCAAATTGAACTCCAATTAAAAAAAAAACAAAGTGGTTACCTTTAGATGGTAATATTGATAAAAAATTGAAAAATTATCCACATTTTATTGCATATGTATATATCCATTCTTTCTGACAATAGACTAATTTTTTTGTTTTGATATTTTATAAAGGCCATTTTATTTCATATTCCTCCATAGGGTTCCTTATAAAATTGTTTATAAATCTTTTTCCCTACAGAGACAAATAATCACAGACCTTAAACACACTTTCCCTCTCCTTCCCTTCCACTCTTCCTCTTTTCCTTTCCCTTTCATCTTTCTTCCCTTTCTGTACTTCTCTTCAGCCTATCATAAAAATAGTCAAAATCCCCAAAATGGGTCATATTATCTAGGTCCAAGTATCCTAAATATTTCTTACACTTGACACTTCATTTTGGAGCTGTCAGAATTTGAAAACATTTATTCTATTTCTGGTATAATTAAACATTCCCATTACTGGTCTTAATTGCAATTTAATTTCCCCACATTGACTTAGCTAGAAAACACTCTTGCTGATTTTATTACAGTTTTTTTAAAGATTTTTTAAAATTTATTTATACATGATAGACACAGACAGAGAGGCAGAGACACAAACAGAGAGAGAAGCAGGCTCCACGCAGGGAGCATGATGTGAGACTCAGTCCCGGGACCGCAGGATCACTCCCTGGGCCAAAGGCAGGCACTCAACCGCTGAGCCACCCAGGCGTCCCTGATTTTATTACAGATTAATAAAAACTGAGTCTCATGTATATTTCCAGACATCTTAGGAAGTAGTTATTTACTAAAAACCCTCACAGTATTTCTCTAACCCTTTTGCCACACAATTAGTGAAACATTTGTTACTGATACTTTCGTCTCTTGTATGGGGAATGGTTATTACCTTTTCTCTAGATTTAGGATAGATTTTTTTTTTCAATGTTAATTTACTGGTCAATGAAACTTTCTATTTCCCCAAAGTGAAGTACTTACAAATCTCTTTTTATTATTCTCATTCTGATTTATCATATCTAAATATTCTCCTTAATTTTGATGGTAATATGGGCTTTAATAACATTAATTGCCTACTACAAGAACACCACATAATACCAGAAACACTGGGGAAACAGAGATAAATAGGAAAAGTCCACTGTATTAGATAAAGCTGATTATTACTTCATTCTAAGACAAAGCCTTATTAGTAACTCTTCTAGCAGCTTGCCCACCATGACTACTCCCTCTTCTGGAGAAACAACCAAATTTACTGATTCTAAGTCAATTATCCTTAAACTAGATTTCAGGGTGTTCACAGACATTTTACTAAAACTATAAACAAAAGGAAATAAACATTCTATGTGATTAAATAGGTTTTCATCAGATTTTCTGAACCAGTTATTCTTAACTTTGAGCTACACATTAGTAGTTTCTCAGGAACTTTTAGAAATTACTGATGCCAGCAACTCATCCCAGACCAAATAGTGATCTATGGGAATGGATGTCTTAAGGGGCCCATATTCAGAAAAATCTTAAAAGATCCATTCTAGGTGATGGAGTCTATATTAATGGTGAGCCACAAGGCACCAGATGTGCAAACCCCTGGCAGTACAGAGTCTTATTTCCTCCAAATAGTCCATTGCAAAGGGTTATGATTGGCAGCAAGATATAGGTGAGTTTCCTTTTCTCATGTGTGCTGAAATCCAACCTTGAGGAGAGAAACTTAGGGAGATTAGGAGGTGGTGTGTGTGTGTGTGTGTGTGTGTGTGTGTGTGTGTGTGAATTAATTCATCTGACTATATATATATGACTATATATATGTGACTCCATATATACTATATAATTCATCTGATTATATATATATATATATATAGAGAGAGAGAGAGAGAGAGAGAGAGAGCACAGTTTCTGACTCAGATATTGACTTCCCCTATCTCAGCAACTTGATAAGTAATTGAACTTTATTTATTTATTTATTTATTTATTTATTTATTTATTTATTTATTTTAGTAATTCAACTTTAGAGAAAGAGGGACTACAGGCTGACAGACAAGGATGATTCTTCTACTTGTGCATTGATACACAGGAGCTTCAACTCAATGAGGACTCCAGAGAACACAGTATTGTTTGGGTACTCCAAGAGGTTGCAACATCAGAACAAGAAATAGCAGCATAGGATTTGGTATCAGCCTTTCTCTGAGGGCCAAATGGCAGCTTCGGCCAGCTGGGAGAAAGTGGATCCTCAAGTAGGCCATGAGCATCAATGAAGGGTTTGAGGTGGAGAAATGAGAGAGGGCCTCTCATGAGCCCATTTCACAGACATTCAGATATGACAGGGAGAAATTTAGGGGGTAGGGACTGAAGTTCTACCTCAGCAGGTGGGGACCAGAATTATTAAGTTCTGAATTAATAGTGTGATTCCATTTTAAGTCATCATAAGTTGATGAAGGGTGGGGAAATTTGATTGTAAATAAATGCTTTCATTTCCTCCTCTAAATAACTTTGTGACCTAGATTGTATCACCATGTCTATGGATACAAACAAAACAAAACATGGCTTTGTAGTATTAAATAACTTGACTGGGATCATTCAACTATTAAGAATCCAGTTTTGTTTCAGTCTATTGGTGTACAAGCTCATAATACTGCTTCTTTAAAATTATTGAGTATTTATTATATACCATATACTCTCCTCCGCAGAACAAACCCACAGAAATGCTCTCAGCTTTCTAGCTTCTAGTGTGCATTTAATGAGATTCTGAGATGTTTTAGTGTGAAGTGAGGGAAGTACACCAAGTGTGAGATTCAGTACAATTATTAATCTTGAAAAACATAATAGTGTCTAAGTCATGGAGTCTATGTATTATTTCACATTCTACACATAGACTTTCATTTCAATGCATTGGTATTCCAATTCTATGAATGCTAATCTTGCTCCCAAATAAAATCCATCTTTTCTTTGTGCATGGCTTAACCTTAGGGAGGAATCTTGTGACATGAAGGTTGGATTTATGTCAGAGCCCATCTTATTTAATTTTACCATGTTATTTTCATGGTTATTCCAGAATGTTAATAATTAGCGGTATTTACTAAGCCAAACTTTACACAATGAGGAATAGTAGGCAAACAATATAGAATTATCATTAAGTCCTATGGTACACATTTACTTTTTTATTCAACTAAACTTCTTCAGATTTTTTTTAAAGATTTTATTTATTTATTCATGAAAGACACACACACACACACACACACACACACACACAGAGAGAGAGAGAGAGAGAGGCAGAGACAGGCAGAGGGAGAAGCAGGCTCCATGCAGGGAGCCCGACATGGGACTCGATCCTGGGTCTCCAGGATCACGCCCCAGGCCGAAGGCGGTGCTAAACCGCTGAGCCACTGGGGCTGCCCTTCAGTTTTTTTAAAAAGATTTTATTTATTTATTCATGAGAGACACAGAGAGAGGCAGAGATATAGGCAGAGGGAGGAGCAGGCTCCCTGTGGGGAGCCTGACGCGGAACTCGATCCCAGGACCCAAGGATCTTGATCTGAGCCGAAGGCAGATGCTCAACCACTGAGCCACCCAGGTGCCCAACTTCTTGAGGTTTTTGAAAACAAATGTTGTTAAATAAAAAATGGAAATCTGCAAAATGAAGAACCTAGTGCATTGTTATTAATTGCCAAGAAGGCAATTAGGAAATACTTTAATTAGGAGTATACTTATATTTCTGCTGGCACTAAAACAGCTAACTTCCAGTCACTAAAGTTCTGTGGTTATTATAGCCATTTGTGGCTTTTGATTAATGGTATTTGAATCTACAAAACTATACTTATGTGGTACACATTTTTTGATAAAATAGATCCAGTTATAATTTTTATATGTGGTATTTATTGTCAAAGAAGAGGGTCTTTCTTGTGTTAAGAAATAATTATTGATCACAGAAGAACTATAAATGTAAATTTATTAATTTGCCTGTGGTTCTTCCCTGCTGAGGATATTATCTTTATTCTGTCTCATGTATAAATGAATTTTAAGACTGACTTAGAAATGAATAGTATTATCCCAGCAGAATTTTTGTTATGTTCTATCCTTAGTCATTATCATTATAATGATGACTGAATATTATATCCCATATCTTTATAATCTTTATACTAAATATAGAAATACTCTTTGAAACCAGGTAGAATAGAACATTTGAGAAAATTGCAGTGTTTAAAATCTGCTTAGATGTCAGTCATTGCTTTATCATTTCCTAGCAGTGTGGTCCTACACAAGTTACTCAATCATTCTGAACCTCAACTTCTTATTTGTAAAATAATGATAATAATACATGGTATTGCTCTGAAAACTAAATGAGATGATGTTATGTAACATGCTAACAAAGGAGGCTGGCCCATCGTGTGAGTAGTAGGTTGCATTATTGGGTTAAGTTTTTCACCCCTCCTTTCATCGTGTGACTTTTCAGTCTCTCCCACTAAAGGGAAAAATATATTTTCCTGATGCTTGAATTTGATCAAAAGAATAAAAAATAAAGAGGAAGTGAGTGTTCTGGATCTTAGTGCAAGCTTTGAAGGCTCACATGTTCTGCTTGTGCCCTTGGGCCTCTCCTAACCCATGTATAGATAGAGTATTATCTGGTTAGCCAGTAGGTCTAATGAGGATTAAGACAGTCACTCTAGTCAACTCACAGACCTGCAGTGAAAAGTAGGGCCATGCTGGCTGCCACAGCCTGAAACAGAGATGCATGCTGAGACTAACCCGCTAGATCAGCCAAATCCCGGACATCCCACAGACACACAAGCAATAATAATTTATTGCTTGAAGCCACTGATTTTAGAGGTAGTTTGTTATGCAGCAAGAATTGACTGATACAGTGTATGATTAATAAAGATTAGCTATTGCTGTGATTATTGTTTACTATCATTTGAAATAAAGCCCAGTAAAAAATAAATAAGGCAAAGCAGTATGATAATCAGTAAGGTACAGAACTCTATTTTCCAAACCTGAGGTGGTTTTTAGAGAGAAACTGTTTTATCTACTCCTGTTTGTTTTCTGAAACTGCTGTTGGCAGACAGCACCTTCTTCAGGAAAAGGAAATGCAAATGCTGGGGAGAGTTTTGTCTAATCTGCCACTTCTCCAAGGAAAATAGAGTCCTATAATAAACAATCTTGTGATCACAGATATATAAATGTAATGGCGATGCTACAAATACATCACACATGCAAACTTCAAATACATATCTCCCTCCTACATATTCTTCCACAAATATTCTGCTGCATCTCATGGAAGGAATTGGAGCATTTCTTCCGGAAGCCTCAATCTGTGGCTCTCTGCAGAAGCCAAGGCAGAAATATCCATTTGAGCTGTGACAGAGAGTGGGGTCAGGAGACAGAGGTTTTTACAAGGAATTAAAGGGCAGGATAGGGAGAAAAATTGAAGACAGAGGTGCTTAACTCTCCGAACTTTTAACTGCTCACAAATTTGAAGCTTTTAAAAGCATATAAAAATAGAATGCCCTTCAGCGGAATGCAGGGTACAACTTGGATTCCTTTTTTTTGGGTAGATATTTAGCACATAAACTGGAGTAGTTTTTGGGTTATAGTGTAAAAGAAAACTGCACAATAGAATCTGGTTTAAAATACAAATAAAAGATGGACTGTAATCCTGCACTGATCTAATTAGATGCTCTAAAAAATGGGGAAGAATTTTGTGATAATAGGTGAAATAATAATAATAATAATAAATGGTTTAAAAAGCTGTCCGCCATTAAGTTAAATTGTGAAATCTACAGGGAAATTGCAGTTTGTTTCTATATATTGCTTTGCCCTTCAGCTCAGCTGTTGGCTCTGCATTAATATTCAGGCAGCATCAGTGCCAGTCCTGGTGATTCACTGAGGTATTATGAATATGCAAATGAGCAAGAGCTTTTTATGTCTTTTTTTGTCTTTCTTAGATGTCTGAAGGACTAATTGGAGCCAATCAGCTACTGATAATTTGTATATAGATAACTATTATTCTGGAACCTAAAACCATTTACTAATTGTTCTTATACTATGTCAAAGATTTAATTTCAATCAATCTCTTCAAAATAGTGTTTTTAATATTCTTTCAAATTGATTGACTTAGAGGTTAAATGTCATATTATTTTACCTTCTTCAATTATAATGACAGCATTTTGGAGTGAGTTGTACACAAAGTGGAATTTGTATTAGTCACTCACTTTTTATCTTCCCTTGAGTCTTTACTAATTTTCCTTGATTATTTGAAAATCAAGGATTCTAAGTAGATGAATTCTAGAACTCTGAAGTACAGAGATAGAATAGACAAAAAAGAGGTGGTAGGAGACAGAAAAAAACAATTTATTATATTCAACAGTGGTTCAAGTTTGATTTTAAAATCACATTAATGTTATCTTAATGATATACATTAAGGAAAAAAATAAACTTTAGCATTTCTGTAAAATTCATTGTAGCACAAACAAGAATAACATATCCTTAGGAAAAAAAATAAACTTTAGCATTTCTGTAAAATTCATTGTAGCACAAACAAGAATAACATATCAAGGAGAATACAAGTATATAATAAATGAATGAGGTAAAATTTAATATAAATTTTTGTAGCTCATATTACATCTTGATTAGGAATTTTGTAATGTAATTAAATAATTTTAATTTAGTTCTCAGTGTGACACAGTTAAAAGAACTGCAACAAAATATATGTTTCTATTATTGCACCCCGTGCCTAGAATATTTGTGGTCATTTTCTTTTGATATGTGAGCACTGTCTCATTTCTATGAAGAGAGAACTTTCAAATGGCCACTGCTTGCTGAATATATAGAAAGAACTACTTAATGACTATGTTAAGTAACCAGCATTCTACTAACATTTAGCTACCTTGATTTAATTGAGAAATTATTTCAGCTATAGAAAATGGTTTTTAAAATAATATTGTATAGTTAGGCGATTCCTCTCTCCCTAGAAAAAGGACTTTTTAAAGTCTTTTTTTCCCCTTTTTTTAATTAAAGGGCAAGTACTAGGTAGTTCAGCTTCAGTCATGTTCTGTTTTGCTTTTGTTACTGCTTTTGCTGGGTTTTTTGTTTGTTTTTTAAATCTCAGTTTGAAACAACGAAGATTTAACTAACTTTTTGCACATGCTACATGTACCACTCAGGCTGGTAGGGGAGCTCTTTTAATTGCAGGTATCTAGACACATATACTGATGTGGGCTCCAAGTTCACACGTGCTTGCCTACTCGCCATGACAGAGGAGGAGCAGTCCTGGAGGGTTTTGTAACAATAAACAATTAAATGCTCATGCCCTGAAATGACACATGTCACTCTGCCTACGACTCATTGACTATAATAGTCATACAGCCACACCCAACTTCAAGAGGTGGAGAAAAAATAGAATATTCTCATGTACCTCAAAGAAGAGAAGAAAAGGAGTATTCATGCACATTAGTAATTTCAGCCTTATGACACAGCATTCTTGCATTCTCAATAGAAAGGCCATGTTATTTATAAAGTCATATTTCAAATTAAAGAAAAAATCCATAAGACTCCCCAAAATACTCAATAATTGATAAGAGCTGAGACATATTAAAACTTTTCTAGAAAAAAGGTTTGTGTGAAAAAAAAGGTTTGTGTGTATGTATTTTATTATTATATGTCCTATGACTAAGAAATCACATATATATATTTAAACTATATGAATATTTATACGTATTGTATATTTGGGGCTGGGTTGAGTTGAGGGTAGTCATGCAGGTGCTCAGTAGGAAACTCTATTATAAAGGGGACCTAAAATGTCCATGAAAATATAAAGAATTAGAGAAAATATCTTTTTCAGAACTCTTATTTGGATGTATACTGAATGCAATTGCAGGGTATGTTTTCTTTTCGCAAGCCATTTGGGGTAAAACTATTAAACTGTAGGTAGAAAAAGATCTGCTCTTACCTGAGTTTAGAGTGCTTTTTGCATAATTTTTTAAAGTTTTTATTTAAATTCCAGTATAGTTAATATGCGGTGTTATATTGGTTCCAGGTGTACAATAAAGTGATTCAACACTTCCATACAACAACCAGTGCTCATCAGGACAAGTGCCCTCCTTAATCCCCATCACCTGTTTCCCCCATTCCCCCCACCCACCTCCCCTCTGGTGACCAGCAGTGTGTTCCCTATAATTAAGAGTCTCTTTTGTGGCTTGCCTCCTTTCTTTCTTTCTCTTTCTTTCTTTCTTTCTTTCTTTCTTTCTTTCTTTCTTTCTTTCTTTCTTTCTTTCTTTCTTTCTTTCTTTCTTCCTTCCTTCCTTCCTTCCTTCCTTCCTTCCTTCCTTCCTTCCTTCCTTCCTTCCTTTCTTTCCTTTCTTTTCCCTATAATTAAGAGTCTCTTTTGTGGCTTGCCTCCTTTCTTTCTTTTTCTTTTTTTCTTTTTTCTTTCTTTCTTTCTTTCTTTCTTTCTTTCTTTCTTCTTTATTTCTTTATTCTTTCTCTCTTTCTTTCTTTTCTTTCTTTTTTTTCTTTCTTTCCCTCTCTCTGTTTATAGTTAACTCTTTAGTGAAGAGTGATAGCACAGGAACAGACTGAATTAGATTGATTCACCCAGGGGGAAGCTCTGGGCCCACTTATGGCTGCTGCTTGAGTTCTTGCTCCAGGAGAGATGAACAAATGGGAGAGTTCAAGCTGTGAGCTCAGTATTATTTTAAAAGGAAAAACAGCCATCAAACCTACATTTAGCTTACTTTATTAAAATAACATAATTGAGGAACCATCAAATAACTTTATGTTGTCAGGCACAATAAAAACAAAATTAAAACCCAGATCATCAGGAAAATAAAGGGGGAGGGGCATGGTCTTTTTTTTTTCTCTCATCCTCTTTCTTCTAACATCTTTATTTATTCCAGCTCTTTTGAAGAATGATTGCCAAATAAAAACTGAATATATTTAAGGTGTACAATGTGATGTTTTGATATATGTATATACTGTGCACTGATTACCACCATGAAGCTAATTAGCATATTCATCACCTTATATAGTCATCATTTTTTTTCCTGTGGTGAGAACACTTGAGATCTATTATCTTAGCAAATTTCCAGTGTACGATATATTACTATTAACTAGAATCACCGTATTATACATTAGGTCCAGGACTTAATCATTTTATAACTGAAAGTTTGTATCCTTTCATCAATTTCTCCCCCTTTTCCTAACTCCTTAGTCTCTGGTAACTACCATTGTACTATCTGTTATTAAGAGTTCAACATTTTTTGTTTGTTTGTTTTAGATTCCACATATAAGTGAGATCGTGTCATGCAGTATTTGTCTTTCTGTGTTTGACTTATTTCACTTAGCATAACGTTCTCAGGCTTATCTATGTTGTGAAAAATGGCAGGATTTCCTGTTTTTAAGGCTGAATATTCCATTGTGTGTGTGTGTGTATGTGTGTGTGTATGCGTGCTGCATTTTCTTTATCCATTTATCTCTTGACAGACTCTTAGGTTTTCATATCTTGGCTATGAATAATGCTGCAATGAACATGAGAGTGCACCTATCATTGCAGTAGTAATTTTCTTTCCTTTAGATGTATACCCAGAAGTGGAATTGCTAAATTATATGTTAGTTGTAGTTTTAATTTTTTAAGAAACCTCCATACTGTTTTCCATAATGGCTGTACCAATTTACATCCCCACTAACAATGTACAAGGGTTCCTTTTTCTCCACATCCTATAAGGGACTTCTAAAAGTAATAGTACAGGATTATTAGATTGTTTACTAAGAGACCAGAGCCAATGAACAATGATCTGACTGATGTCAGTGAGTAGGGTTTTTGACAAGCAGATTTGCCCTTCTTCTGACCCTTGAGCACAACAATCAACTTGTCCTCTAAATAAAAATTGAACAAATATTAAAAGAGTAGTGGTTTGAATAAGCCAAATTGTCAGGGACGTGGCAGAGATATATACTGCCCATTATCTCCAGAATATGACTTCATTGATTAAACTCTATAGATGGTAGCTGTCTCCTTCCTCACCACTCCAGTCAGAGCAACCCATCAAACATCATGCAACTCATCCCAGATTAAGAAAATTATTATTAAGTGAGTGATATTATGCATTAATGCATTAAGTCTACATAAGAAAATACAACTATATAAAAAGCAAAAAACAATATAAATGAACTTACTTTCTCTGCATTTATCCCTTATTTTTCATTTCTTAGGAATCTAATTCCTAATCATCATAAAAAATGTTTAATTTGCATAAAAGTAACGTCCTAGGGGCCCCCAGATGGCTCAACTGTTTAAGCCTCCAACTCTTGATTTTGGCTCAGGTCATGATTTCAGGGTCATGAGATGGAGCCCAAGTCGGCTCCACTCAGCTGAGAGTCTGCTTGAGATTTTCCCCTCTGGCCCTACCCCAACTCATGCTCTCTCTGTATCTCTGAAATAAAAAATAAATCTTTTATAAAAAAAAGTAATTTGGCCTAGGCACTTTATGCACTCTAACTAGGAAAGGCCACTCCAGGGAAAGTCAGAAACCACTTTTTCAAAGCAGAAACCATTCCCTTCAGAGGTAATGAATACAAACACATTGTCTTTGATCATATACATATGTTTTTCTAATCACCATATTTCATATCAGAACTGGGTTTCCCATTCGTTAAGTCGGTGGCTAGCTTATTAATTAGTAAAGCATCTGTTAGAATTGGATGATAATTGATGAAACTAAAAGATTTCAACTAATACAAACTGGCTAAAATAATATGAAGACACTCTTCACCCTTGAATAAATTGGACATAAAAACTAGCAAGATTTGTAGCTTTTACCCTTGAGGATGATGCCACAGACTTGGTCTGAAACTATCCTGTATCCTTCTTTTGGGTTAGAGGGATTCTGATTGCCTAATACTGAGGATAGAGTAACTAAGTCCTACTTCCAGGATGTTGTCCAGTGTTGAGTCAATATTCCTTGTAAAGGGGGGGGGGGGGCAAAGCTTCTAATATGACAGAAAGCTAGGACTTCATCAAGCTTACAGAATAGACTATATGAACCATTTTTGCCTCTTTGCTAAAAAGTGTTGCTATTATGCGAAGCCTGTTGGTTTTATAATAATCTGGCTACAGGGATCCCTGGGTAGCACAGCAGTTTGGCGCCTGCCTTTGGCCCAGGGCGTGATCCTGGAGACCCAGGATTGAATCCCACGTCGGGCTCCCGGTGCATGGAGCCTGCTTCTCCCTCTGCCTGTCTCTCTCTCTCTCTCTCTCTCTCTCTGTGTGACTGTCATTAAAAAATAAAAAAAAATTTAAAAATTAAAAAAAAAATAATCTGGCTACAACGTTTAAGGCAAGTAGCTAATTCTTACTCACATAAAACATTTTGTTGGCTACTATTTATTAAATGCAAGCAAAAAATCCCTGAGTTTTGCATGCTCAAATTTGCTTACAGTCATCCCCAAGAGAATTAAATACTAATTAATGGTATCTCCATTTTTACTACTCAACATTAGTACAGCCCATCTATTAGAGTGATTTTTTTTTAAAAAAATACACTACTTTCGTACAATTTACATTGACTAAACTTTCATAACTGCTAATCATCATCTTCATCTCAAAACTTGAGCTTCATGAAGAACAATGAAAGTAAATCAAGTTATATGAGATAATAGCATCATTTTAGATGATAAGATTATATACCTTTCATTTTTATTATGTAAGCCAAATTTATTTTTTGAAAAATCATTTTACATACAAGAAGCCATTGATTTAAGGTTTTAATAAATGTTATACAAGTAACAACTGAATAAAGCTTGTAGATAATAATTAAAAATGGCAGATTCTTAGACAGTTGTAGAAAATGTTAAGAAGTAACATTCTCCACTGCACCAAATTTCAAAAGCAAGAAACAAAACTAAAACTTTATGCCTCTTGATTAATAGTTTCTATGTGCTCTTCCCCTCAGCCCTGATAACAACCATTTCAGTCTTTGATTTTATGAATTTGACTGTTTTTGATACTCATGTAAGTGGAATCATGTAGTACTTGTCTTTCCGTATCTTGCTTATTTAGCAGCTATAGTCAACAGTAATGTGTTGCACACTTAAATTTTGTTAAAAGGCTTTAAAAACCTAAGAGACAAAACCTAATTATTTTGCTCAAAACTATCCCCCAATTAGATCAATAATCAAATAAGTTACTATCTGAATAAGTTAATATTTCCCCAGAGAACCCAGGAACCTATTTTGTGGCAGCCAGGGAATCCACTAATGAAAAAGACTGAGTTCTGGATGCCTGGGTGGCTCAGCAGTTGAGCATCTGCCTGTGGCTTGGGACGTGATCCCGAGGGTCCGGGATCCAGTCCCACATTGGGCTCCCTGTGAGGAGCCTGCTTCTCCCTCTGCCTGTGTCTCTGCCTTTCTCTGTGTCTCTCATGAATAAATTAATAAAATCTTAAAAAACAAAAACAAGGACTGAGTTCTTCCCTTAGCAAATTCCAATCTAACCAGGCACCAAGAAACAAGTATTGATCATTATATGGTATAATCAAAGCTATATTAGAGGCAGTACATTTTTTTTGAGACAGTACTTTTTAGAAAAAGGTTCCAGTTTTAGTTTGGTATTTATTAACTGGGAAGCTTTGGGTAAAGCAGTTAACTTCACCAATGCTCAGTTTCCTCATTTTTAAAAATGAGATAATGTCTATCTCACAGAATTCTCATGCCATCATAAGGATTAAATACACTAATGTTTGTTTTTTATTTGAGAGAGAGCTCACGCAAGAGAGCACAAGTGGGGTGAAGGGCAGAGGGAAAAACAGACTCCTCACTGAGCGGGGAGCCTGACTCTGACTGACTCTTAATGGGATCATGACCTGAGTCCGAAGGCAGGCGCTTACTGACTGAGCCACCCAGGCACCCTACACTAATATTTTTTAAATGCTTGCTTGAATGCTTAAGCACTCTTTATGCATTATTAATTGGGTTGAGCAATTGTCCTCAATACCTCCATAAAACATACTGACAGATCTTCTTGAACACCTTGATGCTCCTGGCTACAAGTCTACTCTACCACACCCTTGAACATCCATCTCCATTAATCGAGTTATTTGATTATCAAAGAGGCGGTTATGCTTTATTCTCTCAAGTTCAAGTTCGTTGTGCCATTTTTACTTGTTTTAATTGTGTAATTTAATTCAATATGAACGGAACAAAACATTTAAGTGTTAAAACAGGTTTTTGTTTATAAAACAAGTTGAATTCTTTTGCTAACACTTGACTTGTGAGCTGCTTAAATATGAGGAGACATGTAAAAAATTGTGAAAATCACATTCTAGAAATATTTTTTACACAGAGTACTTCCCAAGTGTCTTTAGGCTTCCACTTTATTAATAATAATAACAAAAACCTTAAAACTAAAATGTGTGGATGATACATATAACTGTGTGAATCCATTTGCAAAATTAAACTCAAAAAAAAAAAAAAGAAAACAAGAAAGAGTCTTGACACCACATCAGAAAAGTAAATGAAAGGTATATTAAAGTTAAAATGAAGCACTGTAAATTAAAATATATTGATATTTAAGTTAAATGAACATTTTAAAGTATACACTCATATATATGTAGTTCATATATAGTTCTATAGAGTTCTATAGTAACTCTTATTATTTCCTCTGTATTGGGTTCTTTTGATTAACTGACCAGTCACCCATTTCTGGATGCTTCAGAAAAGAGTAGTCCTCGTCTAAGTGAAAAATCGTTGGTGGATATGACTGCATGAAAGCTGGTTTTGTCCAGGGTGAAGGTTAGGGAATTCTTTTTGAAGAATCTCACAAATAGAAGCAGAGCATGTGTTTGTATCCATGAGCATTCATTTAAAAACATAGCTACTCGTTAGCATAGCCAAAATATTAATTGAATGTTTAAACAAAAAATGGCTTTCTTCACTAAGAATTATTGTTTTTATAAGATTGTTTTTATAAGATTTTAGGAGTGATTGCTGGAGGGTAGGTAGGTGGGGGATGGGGTAACTGAGTGATGAGCATTTAAGGAGGGCACTTGATGTAATGAGCACTGGGTGTTGTATGCAATTGATGAATCACTAAATGCTACCTCTGAAACTAATACACATTATGTTAATTAATTGAATTTTAGCTAAAAAAAGATATTAGGATTATTTGTGTTTGTTAATTCTAGTTAGAGTTCTTTTGTAAATAAACGTATTTTAGAAATTTCTTCCCATAGCATTTTGCAGGGTTAATTTGATAAGATACATTTTTAAAATGTGATAAGATATATTTTTTTAGGAACAAATGAATATCTGGAAATTACTGCTTTCCAGCTACTAAAATGAAGAGTAACCCTTTTAAATTTTATTTCCAGACTATTCGAAAAATAAATCATATTATTTATACCTAAACCCACAGGAGACATAAGTCTCACAGAATGTGGCCAAATTCTTTAATAATGCATGGTCACTTTGCTTCATAGACTAATGTGTCAATGAATTGATCTTACTATGCAGAAATGTCACCTAAGATTTTTTTCATATTTTTCTTCAAATTTTGAGGAATAAAAATGTATTAAAGTACATATTTACTAGCAGATGCTGCATAAATCCTTATTCATAAATATTTAGATCTTGAATTGATGAGAAAAATATAAGATTACAGTATATGTCACGGACTTTCCACCTAAGTGTATAACTGTATTCTTGAATTATTCCTGGTGAAGATGTAATGTCTTTAAAAGTATTTTATTATAGCAATGCATTTCCCCAAGGAGGAGTGTTTATATATATATGAATCAAGGTGATGCATTTTGTTGGTATTATTTTCTTGCCTTCTTCCTGGATTTGCTTTCATGACTTACAAAATATTTTACAACAAAATGAACCAACAGGAATTGCCATATTGAAGTAGACAAAGGATCTAGTTATTCTGACAACTATTATATGAATGTGTCTTTTATTATTCTTAAAATTAAAGAAATACATACTTGCAACAAAATTACTTTAAATGATTAATCTCTTTTCCAAATAATCCAAAAGTAAAGCCAATGTATTTAGAATTCTTCAGAGTATGGTCACCTAGAAAACAATTTTTTTTATTGATAATTCTTTAAAAAAATTTTTTTTAAATTTAATTCCAGTATAGCTAACATACCATGTTATGTTACTTTCAGGTATGCAATATAGTAATTCAACAATTCTATATATTATTCAATGCCCATCAATATAAGTGTGCTCTTAATTTCCTAGAAAAAATTTACATCCTAAATTGAACATGTACTTGGTCTTCATGTCAGTCAATTGTATCTCTGTTTTTCTTACATTAGAAGTATGTATAAATATTATTTTTATCATTGTTACTTCATAGTAATTGTGATCAATTTAGATGAATAAAACAATCTAAAATTCTTTAAAAAATTGTAAGCAATTTGAAAATATTTAATTCTTGTGTTTTCTTTTAACCTTTAAACTGGCCGAGATTTTTGTCCTAGATTTTGTTTCTTTGCCCCAAGGTTTCAGTAGTTCTATTTTTTTAATCACTTTGCTCTGAAATAACGGTAGGCCAGATCCTCATCATTCGTATAACTACATATCTATCTTCCTCCCTGTGGATGCATGACCAAGTGGTGGAATAATGAAATGCTCTCAAGTTGTTGGAATTGACAAAATGGCTGAGCAACTAACTGGTGCATCTCAGATGCTGGTATTTGTTTATGTTTTCAGTTCTTTTGCAGGTGCCTAAACAAATCTAATCTTTCTTTTCCTTGAAATTTCAGTTTCCACAGGTCCATGAAGGCAGAAATTTCATCTGTTTTGTGTTGTGCCCAAGATTGCGAATCCGAGAAACCACCAAGGAGCCAACACCGATGCAAACACACGAGGGTTTATTTGCACGCTCGAGCTTAGGTCCGAGTATACCCAACACAGTGGAGCAGGGACTTGGACCCCGAGGCTAAGAGGTGTAGCAGCTTTATAGGGGCCAGTGGCCAATGGGATTGTAACACACATAGAGAGTTGCACAGTCATGTCGGTCCCCACACAGGTGGCCAGTTGAATCACAATTTACCCTATAGTGACCATTTGAACTGGCCTATCACTCTGGTCAGAATTGGCACGCAGTTTTGGCAGGCACAAGGTGGGGTTACATTTTTATGAGCCGATTTCTGGTAAGGGTGTGCTCAGCGGCTTGACTAGGGTGGGGCAGCGCCTTAAGCAATAAGCAGGTCATGTGGGGGTCATACAGGAGGTGGCGGGTGCAGCACAAAATGGAATTAGTCTTGCTCTGCTTGTCCAGGGGTAGGGGATTTTTGTTAAATTTCCTGGGTTCCACATTTTGTTCATAGCTGTACACCCAGAGCTTAGTCAGTGACTAGCATATAGTAGATACTCAATAAATCCTACTGAAGGAATGAATGAAACAAATTGTAATAAATAGTTACTTCAATTAGCGAATTAATGCTCACATTTTGTACTACATTTTAAAGCCTTTTTTTTTTTTTTTAGGGTTTTCGACTTCCAAACATATTTGGGTTTTTTTTTTTTTTTTTTTTTTTTTTATTGGTGTTCAATTTACTAACATACAGAATAACCCCCAGTGCCCGTCACCCATTCACTCCCACCCCCCGCCCTCCTCCCCTTCTACCACCCCTAGTTCGTTTCCCAGAGTTAGCAGTCTTTACGTTCTGTCTCCCTTTCTGATATTTCCCACACATTTCTTCTCCCTTCCCTTATATTCCCTTTCACTATTATTTATATTCCCCAAATGAATGAGAACATATAATGTTTGTCCTTCTCCGACTGACTTACTTCACTCAGCTTAATACCCTCCAGTTCTATCCACGTTGAAGCAAAAAAGCCATTTTAAAAGTATTTTATGTCATAGTAGTTAGACTCAAGGGATTAAGAGAAAGCAGGCTATGTGATCTCATATCAGTTATTCAGTCTTTGAGTTTTTCTCATTTTTAAAGGAAAATAAAAGTAATGTGAAGATTAAATGAGATAATATATAGTCAATGATTATTTCTGTCACATTGTAATCACTTCACATAGTAGTTATAATTTTTATTTTCTTTTTTTTCTTTTTTTTTTAATTTTTTTTTATTTATTTATGATAGTCACAGAGAGAGAGAGAGAGAGAAAGAGAGAGAGAGAGAGAGAGAGAGGCAGAGACACAGGCAGAGGGAGAAGCAGGCTCCATGCAGGGAGCCCGACGTGGGATTCGATCCCGGGTCTCCAGGATCGCGCCCTGGGCCAAAGGCAGGCGCCAAACCGCTGCGCCACCCAGGGATCCCATAATTTTTATTTTCAATAGGAATTTTATTTGTTTGGGAATTCACTCTCAGAACTAGGTATTAAAACAGTGCATTTTAAAGAAATTTCATCTGTTAAAAACCACTGTAAATTAAAGAGCAAAGCCATTGGTAAGGATTACAGAAGGGCTTGGAAATGGGAGAAAAGAAAAAATAGGAGCTAGTGGCCATTTTTAGTTTTTAAAAAGTATTGGAGCACCTGGGTGGCTCAGTTAGTTAAGAGTCTAACTCTTGGTTTCAGTTCAGATTATGATCTCAGGGTTGTGAGATCAAGCCCCACGTTGGGCTCCACACTGGGCATGGAGCCCACTTAAGATTGTCTCTCTCCCTCTTCCCTCCTTCCTCTCCCTTCCTCCCTCCAATCGCACTCTCTCTAAAATAATAAATAAATAAATTAATTAATTAATTAAATAAATATTTTTTAAAAAGTATCTAGCACTACCTTGTCAAAGTTAGGTTTTCAAAACACCATACTTCTCCAATTTCTGAAATTAAAATAATTATCTGATATTAAAATGTCTACTTTTAATCCTAATATTTACATTTGTTTTATCAAGGAAATACAGTGATTTTATACATATCAAAGAAGACAATAACAGGCAATTATCATAAGCATCAAAAATAAATTGACTTACTTTGCCTTAAAATGACACATTGAATAATGTGTTAAATGCTAACATTACAAGGGTTTGAATTACTCAGTCCCGTCCAACAATTTTCTGTGATGATGGAAATGATGTATATCTGAGCTGTCCAAGACAATAGTCATAAGTCACATGAGGCTATTGAGTACTGGAAATGTAGCTAATCCTAATGACAGACTGATTTTTAAATTTTATTTAATTATAATGAAGTTAAATATAAATAACCATATGTAGCTAACTGATGGTTACCATATTAGACAGCAGAGATCTAAATACATGTCACAATATTCACTCCCCTTTTTTTGGCAAAAGCGTAAACATGGGATCATGTTTTGTCAGTTACAGAACTTGCATTTCCAGAAGCCAGTAAACCTAAAATAAAATGTATTATGCATATTTTTGCATATAGTTCAATATAATTTTATTCATTAGGTCCTTTTGTTCCAATTAAAGTTGTTAATTGAGCAAATGAATGTGCACTGGTATAAAATTGTATCAAATTTGGTATTTAGTTTTAATTTCTGTAAAGATAAAAATAACAAAAAAAGTCTTATTCAGAACTGAGGATTCTTTTTTCCAAAGGTAAAACACCTCTCCCTTAGTTTTCCTGCCTGTCTCTCCTCACCTCCATTATTTCTTCTATTCTGGTAAAATAGAAAAAAAAATTTTAGGTACACAATGACAAACTAAATTTGTAGTGTAGATAGTTATTCATTTGGTTTTGGTTAATGACACTGCAATTTAACTTATTGTTATGTTGTCTTTATTATTTAATTTAGGAAAGGTAAACACACACAGAGAGCACACTACTGTTGTTTTCATGTGTTCTCTTTTTAATCTCAGTTCTCTTTGTTTTTACCCTAAGATTTTATCTTTCATAGCATAAAATTATCTTGTTAAGAGAGTGTATTAAACTGTACTGGATCCTAGAATGTTCAGAGATCTGAAATAAGGTTACTTAAACTCATATCTGAATATATGAGCCCTAAACATACAGAATAAGAATCTTCCAATATTCCTAACTCTTTTACCTCTTTCTGAAAGCCTTCCTGCAATTCTTGTGCAGAGATAGCAGACAGGTTTCAAACTATTTTCAGGCTAATCAGAGCAGTTGACACTGACCACTCACAGTACTATATTGATTCTGAAATTGCAGCTTCATTCTCAGAGTTTCATGGAGATGCATGTGCTAACTCCGTGCCATTTTGCTGAAGGAAAGCAGTTCTCAACTCTTGGTTACAAATTAGAATCTTATGGGAAATTTTTAACAAATCTCATTGCCCAAGCTCTACTCCAAACCAATCCAGTCAGATTCTCTAGGGCAGGGGCCCAGGCATCAGTATGTTTTAAACTTTCTCAAATAATGTTATGTACAGCTATCTTTGAGAACCTTGGTTCCAACATGAGCTGATATACTAACCCATCTGCCATCCAGTAAATCTTATTTTCATTCTATCTTCAAGTCAAATGTATATGAAATATTAAAGTACCTCTAATAGAACCCATTTGATTTGCAGGTTCTGACCAATTCCAGGTTACATAAATCTTACTTAGGATCATTATCATGCCACTCAATTGCGCTTTGTCCATCTTTTTCTATCTATATATCACTTATAGTCCTAAAATGAAGGTGGGAATGAGGATTGAGGGTGTACAAAATGATATGGTAACTGCCTTGAATACCTGAGACCCCTAACATCATTACTGTGTCCAGTCAACTGAGAAAGAAAGACATTGTAAAAATTGTTAGATAGCTACAATCATTGCACAATTATTGAAAACTACATCTGAAATTAATGATGCACTATATGTTGGCAAATTGAATTCAAATAAAAACTAAATTCTCCTTTTAGAAAGTTTGAATGTTTCTGCCTATGATCTAATTTTTTTAATAACAGGATGCAATTCCAAAAGGTATATCACAGATAATTTGAAAATTATGCCCGATCAACTGGGAAATATTAATACTGGCCTTCGAAGTCAGTTTTCCTAAAATACAAATCATACCTCTATCAAAGTATTACCTGGTATCACATAAATCTTTCTTCTCCCTGCTTCTACTTCCTTCATAGAGGTATCATTATCCTGAATTCAGTGTTTATAAGAATGTTTCCCATTTCTTATTACCCTATGTATATATCCCTTAACAATATAGAATATTATTTTGTATATTTTTATGTTGTAATTCCAAAATGTGAAAATTATCTTCAGAAATTTCTCATTCTTATTTCTTTAAACATTTTACGCATGTTTATCTGACCATCTGTACTTGCTATTAATATCACAGTTTCTTGATCATCAAAATCTTTTTCTTACCTCCTCACTTTGTTTATGGTACCTTGTTTCTTTTTCTGCTATATAACTTTTAGTTCTGAGCTTTAATTCAGGGAATCTTTATATGAGGACAGCTTGTGGACTCTCTTTGAGATCATTTTCTTCTAGAAAGGCAAAGTGTTTACCTTTGTGAGGTGGCTCTTCAAGTTAATTTTGTGGCATGGAGTGTTATAGACTATATGGGTACCAAAAATAGGATCTTGTATCTTAAGTGAAGGTAGGAATGAAGTTGTGAAATCTCAGTAGGACCTTATAATTTTTTTTCCCAGATCCCAAGCCTAGATAGATCATTTTACTTCTTATTGACCTTTGTTAGGAGGTTGATTTCTGTCTAATTCATGCTTTCATCGAAGGTGTAGATTTTGGCTTGGTCTGGGGTCTTTTTGTTCTACTTTTTCCTGTTCCCTGTTCCATTCCTTCCTAGGCTCCAAGGACTTACCTCCTTCTTTTTCTGCAGCTGTGGAGGTACAAGTGTCTTGGATACTAAGACAAAAATTAAAAAAAAAAAAACCCGAATAGTACAGTTTCAGCTTCATTGTACCACCTGATTCCGAGCTTCCTCTTCATTTTTGCATGGTCCTGGGGATTTCCCTTATTGTCCTGAGAGCCCAGCTATGTAATTAGATACCTGTTGGTCATATTTATCCAGCATATCTAGATGATTTCTAGCAAGCAGTTGTTCATAGGAATGCCTGTCTTATCCCTGAAAACACATGTGTCCTATATTACTGAAATGATGAAGCTTGTGGTAATGAAGTGTATCATCCATTTTTTACTTCATCTATTCATTTATTTGACAAATATTAATTGAATATCTCCTCTGTGTCTTACACTCTTCTATACCATGGGGAGAAAGTGGTTATCAAAAACGATTGCTACTGTCAAGGAGTTTACATTCTAGACAAGAGAACAAAGAACTCTAGACAAGAGAGACAAAGAACAAATTAAATGTGTGTATGTGTTTCACAAATGTGTGTTATACACTATACACACACATATACCTGAGAACACATCATACTCTTAAGTAGCTCTCAAAAAAATAAAATCATGGGTCAGCATGAGTGACAGGTGATATTTTTGATATAGTGGCCAGTTAAGGCTTCTCAGAGGAGACATTGATCAGGTAAAAAAGAGAGCAAGACAGATGGACAGGGGTGGCATGAACAGTCTGGGCAAAGATAACATTAAGTGCAAAGACCTAAAAATGGGAGTTGAGTTATTTTTGTGGAGTTTAATAAAAGCTCAGGAGAATATAATCTTTTTAAACAAAGTAGAATTTTTGGAATATTAAATCAGTCATTTGGTCATCAAGGAGCTAGAGAGTTCCTAATCAGTTCATTTACAGTCCAATCAACCATCCAGCCAAATAAAAGATTATTGAGTACTTAATATGTTAGGCATTGCATGAGATGCAAGAGCTAAACACCAGTAACTCGGCGTGTGCTGACAGTTTAATAGGGAAGGCAGGGGATAACCTCATGGAAAGTAACGTAGTCGCAAGAAATATTTTAATTATTGTCACCCTGTTGCCTCCAGAAGAATAACATAGGAGTCATGTTTTACTTTTTTCAATGTATAAATCATTTATAGCTTTCAGATTATAACTATAGCAAATGTATATGTAAGCACAACATTATATGTATTTTTATAAAACTGCTGGAATCGGCCAAAAGTTACTTGGATTCTTTTATCAGTTTTTCTTGATATCTGGTCTCTCTTGTATCAGCATAACCAAATTTGTTTTCTGAAAACAAAAGAGAATACAAAAATAAGAATAGCTCTTTTAAAAACAAATAGCAGACTTTAAAATACCTTTAAAATGATTTTATGGGAAAAAGGAAAAGTACAATTTCTCACAAAACTCATGATGAGAGTTAGGGGAACAATTGTTAATAAGTCCAAAACACTTGCCTTAACAAGGCACTTGATCCTTATAGCCCTTTCTTCTACTAAGTAATACAGATATTTCCCACTGTAACATCAGTAATACATTCCTCAAATGAGACTTTCTAAGTGGAAATGCTAAGTAGGAGCTGCTTTCCCCCTGTTTGAAATGAGATATTTTCCATCACCCTAAAACCTAATCCAATTTATTAAAGTATAACAGAAGCACTCTAAAAGCATCTACATATAAATAACAGACTATCATATTAAAAGGTAAAATGGGGGGATTCCCGGGTGGTTCAGCGGTTTAGCACCTGCCTTTGACCCAGGGCGTGATCCTGGAGTCCTGGAATCAAATCCCACATTAGGCTCCCTGCATGGAGCCTGCTTCTCCCTCTTCCTCTCTCTCTCTCTCTCTCTCTCTCATGAATAAATAAATAAATTTTTTTAAAAAGGTAAAATGGTTAAGACATCACTTTCTGCTAAAAAAAAAAAAAGGATAGTATGGCAGAGTTAATAAACAATGGGATGGTTGTAATAATGCTATGATGCTTTTCTTATCACCTCTAACACTCGATTTATATGTTATCTTTATGGAAGCTATCTGTTCTTTCCAAAATGACTAAGTGATTCTGATGGTGTACTAGTTATATGTGGAAAATATTTCCAAACTTACCCTACATATATTTTTATTAAAAAATTTAAAGGTTTAATAAGTTTGATGGAAGTGAAATTAAATTTTACCATATGAATATTAGCTGAAACACACATTGCATGAAGTTCATGCATTGGAAAACAAGAGGCATTCTATGAGGAAAACAGCCAGAGAGACAGTCTATAGAGCATATCTATCCCGTTTTTATTTTTATTTATTTTTTATCCTGTTTTTATTTAAACTTACTCTGAAAACCTTAAGTATATTTTCCCTTGTTAATGTAAGGAAATGGAACTAAAAGAGAATTAAAGCACGAATGATTATAAAAGTCCATATATACACAAATACACATGTATACATAAATATGTAATGGTAGAAGTTTATATAATCTTCTGATACAAATGGTACAATAATTACATGACCAAGGAAATATGTACTGAATTATACAGAAATTGGATTTCGTATTGAAAGATGAATAGATAAAGAAGATGTGGTCTGTGTATACAATGGAACATTACTCAGCCATTAGAAATGACGAATGCCCACCATTTGCTTTGACATGGATGGAACTGGAGGGTATTATGCTGAGTGAAGTAAGTCAATCGGAGAAGGACAAAAATTATACGGTCTCATTCATTTGGGGAATATAAAGAATAGTGAAAGGGAATAAAGGGGAAAGGAGAAAAAATAAGTGGGAAATATCAGAAAGGGAGACAGAACATGAAAGACTCCTCTAACTCTGGGAAACGAACTAGGGGTGGTGGAAGGGGAGGTGGATGGGGGGGTGGGGGTGACTGGGTGACAGGCACTGAGGGGGGCACTTGACGGGATGAGCACGGGGTGTTATTCTGTATGTTGACAAATTGAACACCAATAAAAAGTAAATTTATTTTAAAAATTAATTAATTAATTAATTTTAAAGAAAGAAATTGGATTTCTTGAGTATTAAAAATCAATGATTATAAAATATTCTTATGTAATAATATCTTTATAGAGGCCAACATTTAGTAGGGGATCTGATTATTTGGAAATTAATTTAGAAAGTTTGTAGTCTAGTATATTTTGAAAATGTTATTTCAATTACCCAGATTTTCATATTTTCGAAAGTGGAATAATCTACTTATGCTTTTGAAAATGACAGCATGGGGGATCCCTGGGTGGCTCAGTGGTTTGGCGCCTGCCTTTGGCCCAGAGTGTGATCCTGGAGTCCCGGGATCGAGTACCACGTCGGGCTCCCGGCATGGAGCCTGCTTCTCCCTCTGCCTGTGTCTCTGCCTCTCTCTATATATGTCTACCATAGATAAATAAATAAAATCTAAAAAAAAAAAAAGAAAGAAAATTACAGCATGGAAGTAATATGAATTCCTTATTAAATAGTCGGAATATGACTGAAGGGACGCCTGGATGGCTCAGTGGTTAAGCGTCTGCCTTTGGCCCAGGGTGTGATCCTAGAGTCCCGGGATTGAGTCCCACGTGGGGGTCCCTGCATGGAGCCTGCTTCTCCCTCTGCCTATGTCTCTGCCCCCTCTCTCTGTGTCTCTCATGAATAAATAAATAAAATCTTTTTTAAAAAATATAAGTGACAAAATAGTTTGTTTACTTTTATAGTACTGTGCCAAATAGTTTACATATATTATTTTATATGATTCTTATAACAACGTAGTGAAGTAAATATTATGATGATAAATGTTATAGAAAATAACAAAGTAAATAAACAGTTAAGCTTCTAGTCAAGATGGAAGGGGAAAAACAGACCAGATTTACCTTTCTGCCTTAAAATACTAAGAGTGAAAAAAAATATAAAACATTCGTTTTCAGGTGTTGGGCAACTGGCAGCACAGGACAGTGATCTCTGAAAGAGGGGAAACAAATGAAGTGAATTTTATGATCACCCAGGATAATACCTGGAGAGAGTTTTCAGACCAGAGCACAGGGTAGTGAAAGCCAGGATGAGCCCAGCAGTGTCCTGAATTGAAGAGATGAACTTGGAAATTTGGGAAGATCAGAGTATCTGGAGTTCACAGGGCAGAGTAAAGAAGAAAAGAGAGTTGCAGAGAGAGAAAGCTGAGATTTGCAGAAGGGTTCCCTTCTGAGTCTTTCAATCAGAGTATTTGTCAGAACATATATGTGAGAAAGCTACCTGAAGCCAAGGAAAAAATAACCCGAAAAAACAGGTATAATAGTCTCCAGGGCTCTAATGGAGCAGGAATTACTGGTGACCTCACCAACCTAAGTAGAAAACATTATAGTATATGAAGAATCAGGTGCATTATGCAGAAGGGTATTGGCTCACTTTAAATAATACCTAAACCAAAGATTCTCTGGTCCTGCTTAACAAAGCTTAAAAGCAAATTTAAAAGGTTCAAACCCCAAGGAAAAGAAATGAATGAAACTTCACCAAGACACATCATTATGAAATTGTTTACAGTGATAAAGAGGGGAGAACACATTTTGCAAAGAGAAACAAATTTGAGGATTTTGAGGTTCCAAAAGACTTTTTGGGGGAAACAGTACATATGATGAGTGGATCAATATCTTTTAAGTACTGAAATAACAATCAACCTTGAATGGTATAACCAGTAAAAATATATTTCAATAATAAAAGTGAAATATTTATTCAAACATATAAAAAGTGAAATAATTCATCACCGGCAGACATGCAATTTTAAAAGAAGTCCTTCAGGAAGGATGAAGTGAACCACATAGGAATCTTCATCTATAAAAAGGAATGAAACACCAGAAATGGGAAATATGTGAATAAATACAAAATGATTTTCTCTTATGTGCTAAATTACATTAAAAATAATTGAAGGCTTAATTAAAAATAGCAACAGTGTTTTGTGATATTTATAACATATGTAAAATTAAACTGTATGACAACAATAACACAAAAGAAGGGAAGTAAATTGTACTATTTTAAGGTTCTACTATAAGTCAAGTGATAAAACATTACTTGAGAGTAGACTGCTATAAGTTATCTATACAAGAAACACTAAAGCAAAATTTGACCAAAGAAGGTGTATGGATTGCAAATAGGTACTTGAGTAAATATCAACATCATTAATCATTTGGGAAATTTAAATTAAAACAACAATGAAATACCACTATATGCCTATTAGAATGGCTAAAATAGAAAAAACAATAAACTGACTAAATTTCCTTAAAGATATTATTTATTTGACAGAGAGAGAGAGCACAAGTAGGGAGAGCTGTAGACAGAGGGAGAGGAAGAAGTAGGCTCCCTGCGGTGCAGGGAGCCTGATTCAGGGCTGGATCCCAGGCCCTTGGGATCATGTCCTGAGCCCAAGGCAGACACCTAACTGACTGAACTGAACTACCCAGGAGCCCCAATAAAATGACAATATTAAATTCTGGCAAAGATGTGTAGCAACTAAGAACTCTCATGTATTGTTGTGGGAATGCAAAAAAGGTACAGCTCCTTTGGAAAAAAGTCTGGCAGTTTCTCATAAAGTTAAACATACATTTGCCATGTGACCCAGAAACTCCACTCTTAGGTATTTACCTAAGTGAAAGGATTAATTTATAAATATTAACAGCAGCTTTATTTATAATGCCAAAATTTGGATATGATGAAAATGTCCTTAACCTGGTGAATGGATCAACAGAATGCAGTGTATGCATACAATGGGATACAAATTAATGAAATACTGACATTTGCAAGAATGTGGATAAATGTGAAATGCATGTTGGTAAGTGAAAGAAGGCAGACTCCAAATTCTACACACTATACTGATCCATTTATATAATCTTCTGAAAAAGATAAAACTATAGAGACAGAAATTGATGAGGGATTGCCAATGGCTGGGGGTGTGGGAGGTAATGAATCCAAAAAACAAACAAACAAAAGCCCGAGAAGTCCTATCTGAAACTCACACTTGCTTGATACCAAAGGTCCCGTACTCTTAGTAATCCTATGATGACACATTCAAGATTAATTAAAGAGAGAATAGTTATGAGAGTAATTATTTAGGTAACTCATATTCTCAAAAGCCATTGTTCTTGTATTACTTTCTTGGTTCTCCAAATATGTTACTCAGACCAGCAATATCAGACACACTGGTTGCCTGTTAGAAATAGAAATTCTCAGGCTCCATTCCCAGACCTACTGAATCAAAAAGTCTGGGGGTTGGAGTGAATCCAGTAATCTGTGTTTTTAACAAGCCTTCCAGATGATTCTGATGTGCACTAAAGCTTGAGCACTACAGATATACATTAACTCATTAGCCCTCATTACTTCAAACAGTAAATGCAAATGAATTGGGTTACTCTTAGTTAATCTGCATTGGAACACTACTCACCTGTAAAGTCTCTTATACAATGCCAACTCTTTGTGAAATCTTCCATTCCTCCCTATCCCTACACAATACATTGTTTACACCTTTATTAAACAATCATTTCCTTTCACCTTGTGTTATATTTCATTGCTGACATGTCTACAACCTTCACTAGAATGCCAGTTCCATGGGGCATGGATTCTCATTTTTCAAGATTTATAAAACTCATTGCCAGTATAATCAGAGTAAGGGCAAATCCAGCTGGTCATGAAGGTTAAAATAATTGGGAAATGTCAGTTTCCAAGGTACATAAAATTTCAGGCTTGGTTCAAGTAAATAATTTACATTTAGTAGTCATCATATTTTCAGACCCATCAAAATGAGGGTGGAGGTGTGGCATCCACGAAAACATTGCTCACAGATCTCTTACTGCAGAGACCATAATTGATCAGTGGCCCAGCTGTTGAGTTCTGAATCCATCACTGCACTTCCCACAGGTTGCTTCTAGCCATTGACGGCATGCAGCAGGGATACTAAATCAGGGGTATTCCTGCAAAGTACAGAACTTCTCTAATGAGCAACTTTGGCTAAAAGTCTACCCATCAGTCTTGCTGAAACTTTCTTGAAACTGAACTGCATCTTAAACTTTTCTTTCCTAATCTTCCATCCTTCCATCTCTCCTCCAAGGAGTTGAAATTGCTATCCAGCCTCTTTCAGTTCCCTCCACTCTTTCCCTCACAGCCATTTTTCCCAAATCAATCTCTGCCTTGTTTATTCTGTCTTAGTGTCTGTTTCCCCCAGGATCTGAACTAATAATGCAGGGATCATGTCTAGTTTGAGTTCCATGAATAGTTTTGCTTCCCATAAGCAACTATTTTGTTTTTAATATATGGACAATGTACCTGGGTAAATAACCACTTCATGTTAGATGATAGAAAATTGAAAACAAAAGGATGACTCCATTTTATTGAGCTAATCATCTTTTCTTTAAATTTTGAGTCTACTGCAGATCCCTGGGTGGCGCAGCGGTTTGGCGCCTGCCTTTGGCCCAGGGTGCGATCCTGGAGACCCGGGATCGAATCCTACGTCGGGCTCCCGGTGCATGGAGCCTGCTTCTCCCTCTGCCTATGTCTCTGCCTCTCTCTCTCTATCTGTGTGTGACTATCATAAATAAATAAAAATTATAAATAAATAAATTTTGAGTCCACTTCAATTCACAAGGTTTTTAAATTTTCATTTTTAATTTAATTGTATAAATTTTGTAAACTATATGAAATAATTTCTGAAGAAACAGTATAAAAATAATCCAAATTATTGGATCCAAAATAGTGATCAAATATTAAGGAGTGGTGTCAGGATTGCCATATTAAGCTAGTCTCATAGGCTATGTACTCCATGGCTTGAAACTGGATGCTCAATGTGATTGGTTCCATCTGAAGTTGTGTGTTGGCCCTGAGTGGCATATGCCCAATCATAGAAAGAACATGATAATGGCAAACCCAGACAGTGACATGGGAAGTCCAGTTAAGCAGACAATATTACTGAGTAACAATATATAGCTGGATAATGATAATCTTACTAAAAATTTAGAAGTGGAGTCCCATTCCTCAAAGTTAAGCTAGAACACTCTCTAGCTCTCTGGAATAGGGACTGCTCCCATTGTAGAAAATTTAGAAATCCTAAGTACTAATAGAACTCTTTAGGGCACAAACAACGGATTAATTTGAAGCAAACTGACTTAAGCCAAAAGGTTAATCTAATAAATCATATAATCACACTGTATGGAAGAAAACAGCATTAGGTCAGGCTCTATATGTGTCTTCTTAGGGAGGAAAAACTTTTCGTCTACTCTGTTAGATTCTCCACCTGGATCATCATTAATTAAACCAATAAAAGACTGAGACGCCTGGGTGGCTCAGCGGTTGAGGTCTTTGGCTCAGGGCCTGATCCCGGGGTTCCAGGATGGAGTCCTGCATCAGGCTCCCTATGAGGAGCCTGCTTCTCCCTCTGCCTATGTCTCTGCCTCTCTCTGTCTCTCGTGAATAAATAAATAAAAATCTAAAAAAAAAAACAATAAAAGACTAACAGGAAAAAAGGCACAAAACTCTTATTAATAGTTACATGCACGGGAGCTCAGAGAAAAGAAGTGAAACTCAAAGCAGCAGTTAGACTTGGGAGTTTATATACCCTTTTAACAAAGGAAAGAGGGTTAGGTTTCAAGGGAAAAGAAATTATGAGGAAGTGATTAGGAAATATTTATGAAAGAAATAATGGAAGATAAAGGCTATTTTAGTAAGGTTTATTTACCCAAACTCAATGTCGACTCCAGTCTTTGATAAGAGTCCCTCCTCTCTCCCTGATACTGGGGCTGTGGGAGGGAGCACCTTCCTCAAAGGGAAATTCATGTCCTGTTTTTAGGAAGATAAGAGGACAACAGAGAATTCTCCCTGCATTTGTTGACTGTCAGTTGCCCTCAGCTTGAAATTATCTTTGTGCCAAAGTGACATATTTTGGGGCAGCATATTCTGATTGCCTTCAGTTTCAAACATAAGACTGGGACTTTATAGAATGTACATTTGAAAAAAAAAAGAATGTACATTTGTCGTTTGTCATTTTCGGCTGCTCAGAAAATGAAGAGCTGTTTTACTTTTTTTTTTTAATTTTTATTTATTTATGATGGTCACACAGAGAGAGAGAGAGGGGGCAGAGACACAGGCAGAGGGAGAAGCAGGCTCCATGCAGGGAGCCCGATGTGGGATTCGATCCCAGGTCTCCAGGATCGCGCCCTGGGCCAAAGGCAGGCGCCAAACCGCTGTGCCACCCAGGGATCCCTGTTTTACTTTTGTAGATTCTCTGTGATTCTCAACAGGTGATAGAGCTTCTCCCAGTAACAGAAGCTTAGGGGTAAAATCTACTGTCTTCCCATCTCCTGGTGACCAGAGCACGGGAATCAACACTCAGATTCTATCAACTGAGATGTGTATCTCGAGCTAGGGACCTGAAGAAAAAAGTTTCGTTATTTAGTTGCCCCTGCATCTGGCTATGATGGCTAGATGTGAAGGAGATGGGAAACAGCATCAGATACATTTGAAGATCAGATTTTTTTCTGCAATATCATATCACTCAACTCTTTGGTTCCTTCTTATTTCCTGAGCATGGTCCTCCAGTTCTCCCTTTCATTCTTTGAAGTATTAATATTCTCCCAATAAATTTCTTCTCTAATTTTACAGAAGTCATTTTTAGGTACATGTAGCCCACTTGATATAGCTGGTTTCTCTGTATCTATTTGTCAGTTTCTCTTCCTTAATCTTAGAACCAGCATAGCTGCCAGCACCTCCTGGGGCTACACGCTTCCTCATTCAGGTTCAGCAGGAAACATGTCTGGTTTTCCAAGGAGTTACATTAATGAATGAATAAACTCGCCCCTTTTTTATATCTTTGAATCAGTTTGAGATAATTTACTAATAGCTAAATGTTAGTGATTAAGTTTCAATAGTAGTGGCTTTTAGGTTAAAATAAAATGGAGTTAATAATAAATTATCATTACAAAATAAAATCTTTAAGGGTCAGAGGAACAAGTTTCTTCTAAACATGGAGAATGGATCATGAACACAGATGAGATATAAGGCCCCAGCTGTCTAAAGTAATTTATTTCAGCATTAGGGTTTTCATGCAACACAGTTCATTAAGAAAATAAAATATTTCAAACATTCTCTGTTTCTACTGACATTAATAGAAGTTGCTCGCATACATCAAGTGTTGACTATTATCCAGACATATTGAAATGATACTTCAAAAAGTATCACTTTCAATATGAAACACTGATGATGGAAGAATTTTATTTTTCTTATAAGTGGTAAATGTGGAAGTAGAATGGCCAGTTGAATGAATGTGGAGTTGTCAGGAAACAAGGTGTTTGCTTCATTCTTGAGTTTCTCAATGCCAATGAAAAAAATTACTTGACTCTTCTGTGTCTCAGCTTCCTCATGTCCTACCAGTATCTATTTCATAGGGTTGGTTTAGAAGAAAACATTATATTGAGTACAGTGATTAGCACAGCTCTTGAGACTGATGACAGATGACTATCAACACAGCTCCTTAAGCATGATACTTTCAAATTATCATGAATTCCTTGGGCATGTATTAGGAACTAATCATTAAGGATGTTGTTTCATTAAAAAATAATTCATTTTATTAGTCACTGTAAAGATATTTATTTTGCTCTATTCAACATTTAGCACTGTGCTAGATTCAGCAGATGACTGAGTGAAGTACCTTACCGCAGTGAGCTCATGGTTTGGTCAGAAGGCAAAATGATTAAGAATCTGTTAAAAAACAAAACCAAAAACAAACAAAAAAATCTGAACTCACAGAACAGATTGGAGGTTGCCAGAGGCAGAGGGTTGGGTTGGGGGTGAGCAAAATGGGTATAGATGATTAAAAGGCACAAACTTCTAGTTATAAAATAAATAAGCCCCAGGGATGTAACATACAGCATGGTGATTTTAGTAATAATACTGTATTGTATACTTGAAACTTGCTAAGCGAGTAGACCTTAAAACTTCTCATCACAAGAAAAAAGTTGATTTATAATTATGTCCATTAATGGATGCTAACTAGACTTACTATGGTGATCCTTTCACAGTATATACATATGTGATGTTTATGTTATACACTTAAAACTAATATAAAACTAATATAATGTTACACGTCAATTATATCTTAATAAAAAATCAAAGTTAAACAGCAGTAATAAAGTTATGTACTGAACTCTGCTTAAGGGACCAGAGTGATAACAAATTAGCAGTGTCAGTATACCTACTATATACTACTAATAAAAGCTAAAATTTATATACTACTTACAGTGAGACAGGCTTTATTCTAAGCTCTTTATATGTATTAACTTACGTAATCCTTACGACCCTGTGAAATAGATGCAATTATTTTCCTTACTTTACAGTTGAGGAACCTGAGGTACAGATAGGTTAAATAACTTTCCTTAAGTTATTCAACTCGTAAGAGGCAAAATAGAGTAACCCCAGCCATCTGCTTTCAGAGTCTGAGCCCTTCGCCACAAGGTTACAGTCCCACCCTGAGGCATCAGAGGCGCCTTTGTAGAGGAGGTAATGTATGCATTGAATCTGGAAGGATGTACAGGATTGAGCCAGGCAGATACGGGTGAAAGGCATTCCAGAGAGACGGAATAGCATGTGTGTTGGCAGATAGAACAGGTTCTATTCAGGCTATTTACAAGTAATTTACTTTGTCTGCAGCCCAAGTGAGTTATGAAGAAACCAGAGGTGAGGAGAATGTCCAGAAGATTACATCTGTAGTTCAGATAAGAGAGAATGAGAGACCCAGGCTGTGTTGGTGCTACCTGGAATGAAGCACCTGTTTGTGCTAAGTTCTGTAGGGAATACAAAAATGGACGGGACATAACCTTGTCCTCAAAGGGTTTATACTCATGTGGGACTAGAGATGGGATAAGTAGATAGTAAATTGTGCTGGAAATAGCAGCTTTGACAAAGGTTGTGAAATAGCCTTTCCGACAAGAGGGAAAATTGACCTTCACAAGTAGAAAGAGAGAAAAAAAAGTGCTAATTTTAACATTGATAAGTATAGGATAATTTTAAGGATAAAACATGATTTCCATGACTACACAATCAGAAATAACCAGCTCTGAAGCAGTTGCCAGAAAAATATTCCAAGGCTTATTATGGACTCAAAGTTAAATTTGTCAGTAATATAATTCTTTTAAGAAAGGAGGGATGGAAATGGGATGTGTACACTGAAGCAGAGTCTCTAAAAACAGCACATTTTCCTCCCACAGCTGTCAGCAGTGGTCAAGTGTTATGAGAATACTAGGTCTGCTTTGGGGCTTTGAAATCAATATCAGCAACTTAGAGAGGGTACAGAATGTGATAATGGGTTTAGGCAATAGGCACACCGAGCAAAGGTTAAGGGTGTTCTGACTATTTATTCTGAGCTACATTGACCCGTGCAAGCATGCCAAGGGCAGTCTCACATCTAGAAAAGAAATGATCTCTTTTTAAAAAGACATGGGCTTACTTTTTCAAAGTTGCAACTAGTTTAACTGGAAATTGCTTTGAATACACATACTTCTTTTATGCTCTGAAATTTCCTGGAAAATTAAATACAACATGCATTTTAACGAAGTGCCGTAAGTATTAAAATTAAAGATGGAAGGACTTGGGCGTCAAGAAAATTAGAATTTTCTCTAATAACATTCTCTCAGCCCAATTGAACACATCTAGGATTTTATATTCCTATTAAGACACTCTACAACAAATTAACATTTACTAAGGAAACTTTATGACATTTCCTTGAAAAAATTCTGACATGGGAATTTTCATGTTACATTAACAATCAAATATATTTACTCACAAAAGTTTAATTCATTAAAATCACTCTATATATATATATGAATCATAGATATGTGATTGTGATGAATAAACATTTGCTAATATATTTAATATACTTTTTATAAAGTGCTCATTGTATGTTTGGCACTTTTCCAAATGTTTAGGGGTATATCAGTGAACAAAACAAGCAACTTTGCTGCCTTCCTGGAGTTTATATTCTACTGGAGGAAGATAGACAGTAAAAAATAAACATAGTCAATAAATAAATGCTCTAGTATGTTAAAGCTGATGAGTACTGTAGAAAAAGGGAAACCAAGAAGAACAAAGGGAACTCTGGAGGGCTGGGAAGTACTGGGGACAGGGGACAGAATTAAAAAGAGTGGTCAGAGGATCATCTTTGAAGAAGCAAAAATTGAGCAAAAACTCAAAGGAAAGGAAGGAGACAGTCATGGAGAAGATAGACAATACTGCGGCTGAAGAATATTGGAGGCAGAGGAAACAGCTTGTGCAAAGGCCCAAAGGCAAGAGGGTGCCTCATGTTTGTAACAGCAAAGAAGCCATGTGGCTGGGGCAGAGTGAATGGGGATGGGGGGGTCTGAAGGTAAGATCAGAGGAACAGAAGGGGACATCTTGTAGGACCTCAAAGTCTGTGGCGGACTTTGACTTTGACTTGGAATAAAATGGAGTCACTGGAGGGTTTTGAGCAATGAAGTGACATGATATAACTCTTGTTCTAAATATCACACTAGCCACAGTGTTGAGAAGAGACTGTAAGGAGGAAAGGATAGAAACAGAGCACCAGTTAGGAGATTACTGCAATTATACAGGCAAGAGATGAGGATTCCAAAGTGGCAGCCGTGGAGATGGGGAGAAGTGGCTGCACCTGAATGAATGGAAATGAATGGAAGAAACAGCTTCTATATTTTAGTTTCCTTTTGTTTTCAGTCTCCCACTATAGGTTTTCATGGAGTTTTCTGGGTTATTCAAAATGCTATCAGGAAATATTTATTTAGTCCCCAGATTTTATCACAGTTTTCTAGCCCGCACAAAAGGAAATAAAGTGGGTAACAAACGTCCATCCTGGCCCTAGAAGTGTCTGCACTCTAATTCTAAATAGAATTCTAAGTAGAATAACTATCAATGTAGAGGCTAGATAAATATGGAAAATTTGACTGAACTCACCAGGGATAATTTAGCTATTTTGATAGGTAGAAAGGAATCACCTTTTTACCTTGGTGCTCCAGAAACATCCTTCTTGAAGTCACACATTGTGGAAGGAAAACATTTTTCTCTCAAGTTTGAACAATGATATTGCTCTGTGCTGCTCTAAAATGTAGTCATAGGTTATATGTGCTATTTAAATGAAAGGTAATTAAAATTAAATCAAATGTGAAATTTAGTTCCTCAGGATAGCCACATTCTTGTGCTTAATAGCCACATGTGGCCAGTGGCTACTGTACTGGATAGAACAGATATAGAACTATTCCCTCATCTCAGGCTAGGTACTTATAAGGAAATTTATGTGTAAAGTGTTTGGCAGATGTTTCTGGTATCCCTCTTTCTAGATTTTAGAAGTATGGATAATGATGAAAAAAGAATAGGAAAGAAAACACAAACTTTGTATCACTTATTCTCATGAAATACCAACCCCATATTTTTCCCATTCTTTTGCATTTGTCTGTCACAGCTTCGTCTTTTTTTCTTTTTTTTTTTTTTTTTGTCTTGAATTTCTTGGTACTATCTATTTTTTCCACCACCTAGAATTAGAAATCAATTCTTTTGTTTCAAATGTGAATTCCCCCCTCTAATTATAAGCTGCTACTTTATATAACAAAAGAATTGATTTCTGAAAGCACTATTCAGACATTAGCAAAACCAACAATTGGAATTATCATTCAAATCAATGTCCCTTGTGAACATTAACAGGCAATGCTAAGATATAGCCTTATTTTTAGACTCTTCTCCCCATTCGTCTACTTCATGCTTTTTAATCAATCCTATATGATAGCAGGCATCTTTCTTTGCTTGTTACATTTCAGCTTGCTTTATCATCCTTTTGGTGCAGCACTATTTATTTAGATTTCTTGCTCACTGAAACAGCAAGTTTGGATTTATTCAAGTAACAAGATGATTTATTTTCTTAGGAAACAGAATAAATATTACATATTAAATTAATTATTCTAACATGGTTACTTTAGGTCATTTCTATTCTCCATCTCCTCTTGGGGCCGGGTTAATTTAAGATAGGCTAGAAAGCTAGCCTGGTGATTTTCCAGTTTTCCTCTTCACTCAGGACAATTCTCCCATTTTTGCTATGTTCTCCTGTGTATCACAGACCACAGGCAGAAGACTTCTGCAAACTACAGATCCCAAATCCTTGCCAAATCGGTTCTTTTTGGGCTCCCCCAATGGGAGACAATAGAGGCTGGAGACTGAAGGTGAGAAGCCAAGGTTTGTCTTCCTCCTTCCCTTTGCTTCTCGAGGAATCTTTATTAGTGTCTACAGCGACACTGTGGTTGCAGCTCCTAGAAGGCCATCCGTTCCTCTGCAGTCCCAGCTCCCACCTTGCAGCGAATTCTATGACTCCAGCTCCTGCCAGATGAGCACTCCTCCGTGCAGCCGGATTCCCCTTGACAGCCAGGAATGCTACCCCTCAAGCAGCCCCTCCTCCAAGTCTCCAAATCCTGTCAGAGGAACTCAGACCCCCGGGCCCTGGAAACATCAGCTCCTTTTGTTGTCCCTGCAGCCCCAGTAATAGTAGCAGCTTCTTGTATTTGATGACCTCTGGGCTCTCTCCCCTTTCCCTGTTGTTTCATCAGCTAACAACTTGAGACTAGCTTCCTGTATAAAACTACCTTTATTGCACTTACATACCAGGACTTCTGTTGCCCTAATTGTACTGTGACTGATAAACCCTGACAGCATGGTATCCGAAAGTAGCAGGTAGGCACAAAAACAAATGATCTTAGGGTCAAAAGAACTGTTTAAAATCTGAACATTCCAATTCCTTAGTATATAATGACAGAAGATACTTATACTTTGAGTTTCAATATCCTCAACTGTAAAGTTTAGAAAATAATTCCTGTTCCATTGGTCAATCATAAATATTGAATGAGCTAACTTAAGTGAATACACATAGAAAATATCCAGCAGGAGATACTCAATGAATATTCAAATTATTGCAAAAGTGTTTTCTTCATTTTAGGAAGCAATTTCACTGTTGTAACTCTAGGTATTGATCTTTATCTAATTGGTAGACCTCTAACAAGATAGGTCTGAAAGGAAATCTAATCCTCTCAGGTTCATATGTGTTTGAATTTACATTGCTATTTCTCAGAGGTTGTGTGAGGGATATATTCTTACTATTACAAAAAAAAAAAAACTGTGACTAATTCTTCATAAAAGAAATCACACTTGGGCTGCTGTGCAATCTTTTACACTACATGTATTTTCTAGGATTCCTGAGTTTTTCTGTCTCTGAAGGTCAATGGGAGAAATCTATCCACAGTTTTATTGTCATCAAGTCATCCATTTCTGGTAACCCAAAACAAAACTAAGTGGTATGAAATGTAGACCATAATGTAAGCAAAAATCTTCCAGCAGTGATCACAATTTTCAGCCACCAGTCACTGAGGCCTATCTCTTGTCATTGGCAAGTACATTTATAGCTTCCTTGTTCTAGGCAAAAGTGTTTCTCTATAATTAGAGCAATTACAAATATTAGAGGATTATGTTTTAACCAACTATTTTGCATTTTAGTAATTTTATTTTTAGCTATAATATACATTGAGGAAAATGTATAAAGCAGGAATTTACAGCTCAAATTTTTCTTATATAGTGAACTTCTGTTCAATGACCTTCAAGATCAATGAATAAAACAGAGCCATCAACCTAAAAACCTCATTCAGACCTTGTCATAATCACTACTTCTCTCCTCCAAAGATAATCTCTATTTTACAGTAGCTATTTCCTTCTTTTCTTTATAGTTTTACTTCCTAAGAATGTATCCTTAAACAGTATGGTTTATGTGTACCTGATGTTTTTATGTTATTTGAATGGAATAATCCAGAAGTCTAGCATTATATTTATAGGAAACATGCATATGGCTCTAATTAATTCATATATATGTTTCATAGTATTTCATTGTTTGACTTACTACAATTTATTTATCCATTTTACTTTTCAGTGAGTTTGGGATTTTTTCCAGTTTAAGATACTGCAAATAATGACGCCAAGTATATTTTTGTTTATGTCACTTGCTGTATATATGCCTATACTTCTTTTGGGTAGAGATATAAAAGTAAAATTGCTTGAGCCACAAAGCAAGAATATCTTCAACTTTGGTAGATAATATCAAATTGTATCTCAAAGTACTTTAAACAATTTATATTCCTACCCCCACCATAATAGAATTCCCACTACATACATCTTTGACAACATCTGGGAGTGTGTGTGTGTGCATGCATGTGTACATATATGTTTCTTATCTGTTAGTAGTATCCCATTATAATTTTAATTTGCATTTTGTTGATTACTAATTAATTGAGCATATTTAATATGTTTACAGAACACTTAGACATCTCTTTTGTTTTGTTTTGTTTTAAAGATTTTATTTATTCATTCATGAAAGACAGAGAGAGAGAGAGAGAGAGAGAGGCAGAGACACAGGCAGAGGGAGAAAGAAGCAGGCTCCATGCACCGGGAGCCCGACGTGGGATTCGATCCCGGGTCTCCAGGATCGCACCCTGGGCTAAAGGCAGGCGCCAAACCGTTGCACCACTCAGGGATCCCTAGACATCTCTTTTGGAGGGAAGGGAGATTTAAAGTGCTGATTCAATTTTACCCTCTATTTACTATTTGGTTGTCAGGATTTTTGTTGTTGATTTTTAGAAGTTCTTTATTTATTCAGTAAGCTAGTCTTCTATCAGCTATATATATATCATAAATGTCTTATACAACTCTAGCCTTTGTGCCACTCTCATGATGGCTTCATTGATAGCAACGAAGTAACCCAGTTGAAAACTGAGCAAAGGACTTGAATAGACATTTCTCCAAAGAAGATATACAAAAGACCATTAAGCATAAGAAAAAATGCTCAACATCTTTAGTCATTAGGGAAATGCAAATAAAACCACAATTAGAAACCATGTCATACCTCCTATGGTGGCTATAACTTTTTACAAAAGTTAAAAAACGTGTTTGTGAGGCTGTGAAGAAATTAGAACCCTAGTGCATCATTGGTGGGAAAGTAAAATGGCATAGCCAGTGTGGAAGACAGTTCATCATTTCCTCAAAAAGTTAATTATGGAACTACCATAGGACCCAGAAATTCCACTCCTAGGTATATATCCAAAGAATTCAATGCAGGGATACAAACAGATATTTGTGCACCAATGTTCATAGCAGCATTATTCATAATAGACAATAGGAGCAAACAACTCAAGTATCCATCAACAGATGAGTGCATTAATGAAATATTGTATATATATTGGAATAGTATTAAGCTGTAAAAAAAATGAAATTTTGATATATGCCACAACATGGATGTACCTTAAAAACATTTTGGTGAATGCAAGAATATTTACTTACACCTATGGCAGACTCCATCCATGGCACTGAAGTGGCTTAGGGCAAAGACTGGCTGAACTCCACTGAATGCATGAAGTTAGTGTCTCTCTAGTGTTGCATGTTTTTTTGTGAGCATGAACATGAGAAAAAAGATCTGCCTACTTTATGACCACCCTAGTATGTCCATTCACGTATTTACTTATTAGGACTCTTGACATGAGTTTTCATTTCATTTATGCTCCTTCTAGATACCTTTCTCTCTTTTCTAAAGATTTTATTTATTTATTCATGAGACACATAGAGAGGCAGAGGCATAGGCAGGGGGAGAAGCAGGCTTTCTGAGGAAAGCCTGATGCAGGATTCGATCCCAGGACCCCTGGATCACGACCTGAGCCGAAGGCAGACACTCAACCACTGAGCCACCCAGGTGCCCCTCTAGATACCTTTTTAACCAGCTAACATATTTGTCACTGCACAGGATTCTGTGAATATTCTAACCTCAGGCTGTTTATTCCCTCACATCAAGGTGATGACTAGATATACTGTTTGAAGCTATGTTCATTAGGATGGTTTCTTGTCACCACTGGGTTTAAGGGCCACCCTTGAGTGAGGCTATAATATAATGTAGTAGTAGTAAACCTTCAACTTGCACCAACATATTGAGCCAGCTCATCTGTACACCAGGCCTGTAGTGAATTTTCCATAATTCCATTGGCATGAATTGAAGGAGAGTCCTCAGTACAGGTGCAGTAGATATAAAATAGGTCTGTGCTACCTGCCTGAATACCTTATTTGTAACCTTTCAGACTGGCCCAGGTCCATTATGAATATATAGTTTGCATCATTTGCTGGATCTCTGCTATGCTTTTTTCTGCAATTTTTTGATTTGGTGGATCAGAAAATATCCAGCTTATGATAAGCAGTTCTGGCCACATACTCCCTTGATGCCCCCCATGGTTAGATACATCATTTCCACCAGGGCCCAGTACCATGTCAAGAGTTGCTTTTTGAATGGTGAATAGTTCTCTGCTACAAATGGCATGTCTTTGTTACAGAACCTTAGCAACCTAAACTGTGAATATAAATGGCATCATTATGTTTTGGTACCTCTAGCACCTTGGCATCTGCCATGTATGATAGTCTAAACTTGTTCCAGAACAGTTTCTTACTCTGGGCCCTACTCGAAACTGGAGCCCTCCTAAAATCAGAGTAGCATTCTCACATGTGTTGTATTCTGTCTGTAAAGTCTGCAAAGACTTTTTTTTTTTTTAATGATAAAATGTTCAAGGTACAATAACATGTCTTTACCTTAAGGGGATGTTCTGGCATATACCAGATCCCCAGACTCCTAAAAAATTCATTAAAGTGGCAGTCTCCTGAATCTTTGTAGAGTTTACTTTCTACCTTTTTGCATACATCTTACCATGACATCTAGATTATTTGCAATTTTTTGCTTCGACTTCTATTAACTTGATGTTATCTCCCACGATGTTATGACTTGGTGGATCAGACAATATCTTGTAATGAAAAATCATTGTTGCCTCTGTGATGTAAGAAGTCTACAGTATTATCAACTCAGACCAGCATTATGTTCTACAGAACATACAGATGATTGAAATCTCTTAGAATTTCGTAGTTATGACAGGGAGCAGATGAATGGAGATAGCTCTGGAGCAATACTGTGAACGCATACTGTTTCAAGTGAAAGCAAATCACTTCTGCTCCTTCTTCCTGATGGGGTTGAAATGAATATATTTGCCATATCAGTAGCCACATACAAAGTCTAGGGGATGTGTTGACCTATACTAGCAAATATATCATATTAGGCACTGTAACTGTGATTAGGATTACTATTTCTTGAAGTTTATAGTAGTCCAATGATATCTATCATATTCCATCAGTTTTTTGCATGAAATAGGCCGATGACTCTGCTTCCTTTAATTATCTGAGTATGTCCTAATCTCTGCTGGTTCACCTGAGTTGTGGTACTACTTCTGAATTGCTATTCTGTCTGGATAAAACCATTTCAGGCATTAGACTTGACCTTTACTACTGTTATAACTCTTACTCTTAAAGTGAGTGTTCCAACACATAATAAGCATATTAATCCAAATTATGCACTCAGGGACTGGAGAAATAACCATAAAGATGTTACATAGACCCACTGGATTCATGGTGGAATAGTCTTAGGCCAGAACTCCATCTATCATCTGGCTTCTGTAGCCTCCACTCTAGCAAGGAGCCATGATGTTATTTTTGTACCTCTGCAATCAGTATAAACTCATCCAACAGCCTTTGGAAGTTCTGAACATTCTCCTTTCCTCAGGGTACCTATGGGTAATGGTCATCTTTCTGTGAAATGGTCAGGGGAATTGCTATTGCATATACTTACTATGACATAACCTTCCCTTCAAACTCTGGGCTCTGGGTGTAAGAACTGGCTCAGTTTTGGAAACTGGGGAGGGGATTAGGATTTTGCATGGCAGAAGCTGACATCAGCCTTTTGCTCTCCTGCTTTTGCTCTTTGTTGGGAATCATTTCAATGTTACTTTAGACATTATGCCTTTTTTGTCTTTAAATGCTTTACAGTATGTTTCCTGAGAACAAGTCTTATTTTCCCCAACAACAGTACAGTTACCAAAACTAACTTTTTTAAAAGTGATTCATTACTGTTATCTAATCCAGAGTTCATATTCAAATTTCATCAGCTCTGCTAATAATGTCCTTCATAGCTCTTTTTTTTTCCTGGTTCAAGATTCTATTCAGTCAAGAATCACATACTACATTTAGTTTTCATGTCTCACTTCCTCAGTGTTTTGTTTTTGTTTCTCTTATGGCCTTGATATTTTTGAAGAGTACAGGCCAGTTATTCTTTAGAGTGACCCTCGTTTTAGGTTTGCATAACTTTTATACTATTATATTCATGTTGCACGTTTGGCAGGAGTATCACAAAAGTGGTTCCATGTCCTTCTCGGTACTGCATATCAAGAAGCACATAATGTCTGTTTATCCTATCATTGGTGGTGATGAGAACATTGGTCATTTGGTTAAAGTGCTCTCTGTGAGCTTCTCCACTGCTAAGGCAACATTTTTCCCCTTGTAATTAACAGTAATGTATGCAGAGACACTTTGAGACTATGTAAATGTCCTCTTCCTCATTAAACTTTTACCCACTATTATTAGTATCTATATTTGATTCTTGCTTGAATCAATTATTACTAAAATAATGATTTTCTAATTTAATCATTCCTTCTACATTTACTGGTTGGCATTCTACTGTTAGGAAAAGCTTTAGCTCTCCTATAATGATTTGTTTTTTCAGTCATTATTCACAGCATTAAGTACTCAGAGATTCTTGTTTTATTCAAGGGCTTATGTTCAGCTATTATTATATGTATTGCTTTTACTGCTAAAATTTTCTCAGATATGGCCAGAGAAAACTCTTTGAACTCATTTATGTGTTCTTCAGACACATAATTCATTGTGGACTTAGTCCTTAGTCATTCATTGTGGATTACTCCTTTTTATCACAATAAAATGTTCCTGGCCCATTTTGTACATTCCTTGCCTCAGAGCTAAATTCGCCCATTCCTCCAGAAAGCCCAAATTCCTTTTAGTAGATAATGATATTTAAAAACCAATATTTGGGCTCTAAATGTGCTCCTTGTTACTCTGAGTGTCTTTGCTTTCAGCTCCTCTCAACTCCCTGTCAATATTTATATGTGTATCTATGTTTATATGTAGAGGCATATCTATCTCTGTCTGTATCTGTATCCACATCTATATGCTCATCAGTTTTTACTGACTTATACCAGTACCTGTACCTATATCAACCTCTCTCTATCTCTGTCTATGTACTTAAATCATGAATTCAAAATATAGTTCCAGTTTCAATTCAATACAATTTTTAGTACTCTCCCATTACATATTTTTAACTTCCTTTTCCAACAGTGATAAACATGGCTTTCATTTTCTTCAATATGTTTACTGAAGTCCTCTATGCAAAATATAATTGCAGAATTATACCATTGCAAAAGTCAGACCTACTCACTAGAATTCAATAATTGTTTGAAGTTAACAGTCAAAATACTGTATTAAAAAGTTATTAATTTGAAATATATCCAGCTTATTTATTTCTATTCAGCTTCTATTTTTGAAATTTTCTGTGTCCTTGTTTATTTTATTTTCATTCATTTCTTTTTATTTCATATTTCAAGTACTTAAAATATCAACATGGTTCCAAGAGTCAAAACTATACAAAAGGTATTACTCAGGGCAGCCTGGGTGGCTCAGCAGTTTAGCGCCGCCTTCAGCCCAGGGCCTGATCCTGGAGACCGGGGATCGAGTCCCATGTCAGACTCCCTGCATGGAACCTGCTTCTCCCTCTGCCTGTGTCTCTGTCTCTGTCTCTGTCTCTGTCTTTCTCTCTGTGTGTGTCTCTCATGAATAAATAAATAAAATATATTTTTTAAAAAAGGTATTACTCAGAGGAGTTTTACTCATCTCCACTGCCCTAACCCTTCTGTCACTTTCTCATCATCCCCTGTAGGTAATCAATCTCAGTATTTTCAGCTTCACTTTTGTCTTTTTCTCTTCTTTTTTCCCCCCTTTCTCTTCTTCTCTTCATGAAAGGGAGCATGAAATACATAAGCCTTTGTATTTGCTTTTTCCTCCTGATGTGTATCCTGAAAACCATTCCGTATATGTTAAAATAATCCGTCCAATGAAGAACTCCACTGTTTGTATGTTCCATATATTATTTATTTAATGTTCTCTGTATGAACATTTGCATAGTTTTCAAGATTATTCAATAAGAAATAAATGCTATCAGGAATAGACAGAATGTTTTCTTTTTACTTTTCTCTTGCTCCTCTTTCTCCTCCTGGCATTTTTGGAGCGTACCCTCTGCTTAGGTTTCTGAAAGTCATACCGCTGAGTCAAAGAGTAAAGGCATAAGTACATTTGTTAGATTTTACCAAATTCCCTTCCATAAAGGTTGTACTATTCTGCATTTCCTCTAGCAGTATATGAGAATGCCTGTTCTCCACAGTGTTGCCAACAGAGAGTGTGGTCGAACTCTCAAATTTTTGATGATGTGATATGTGAGAAATTGTCAGTATAGTTTTAAATTACATTTTCCTCGTTATGTGCAAAATTTAGCATCCTTTCACAAGTTTAAGAACCTTTTTCATGTCAGTTTAACATTGTTTTGAAATATAAAATTATTCATGTCTTTTTCCCACTTTTTCTATAATTTTTTTTGGAGGGGGATGTTGTTAAACTTCATTGTTTAGATGCCTTTCTTGGGATATTAATCATTTCTCCAAAACATGTATTACAAATATTTTTTCCCAGGTAGTCAATTTTCTTTTGAATTTGCCCATATTTCATTTTTTTCTTTTTTTTTTCTTTCTTTCTTTCTTTCTTTCTTTCTTTCTTTCTGTGAATTTTTTCGTTAATTTTAAGCAATAGAATTTGTCCTCTTTTATTGCATCTGGACTTTGAGTCATATTTGAAAATTAGTTTTTCAGGAGTTTGGACAGGTTACTAGTGAATTCTTTTCTCAAGAGTTTTTGTTGGAGAGTGGAAGGGAAGCATCAGCCGTTTTGTAGATTACACATGCTGTCGCTGATCTGGTGACTCAATTCATTGGGAGGAAGCAGAATCTAGATCTGCAGTTACTCGAGCTTCCTTGAATTTTCCTTCATTTTCTTCTGATTCCTGGACTGGCTTGTGCTCATGGGTTTTCCAGCCTACTTGTGATCTTCCTTCCCTGACTGCCTTCCCTGTGAACTTCATGTTCGAACATCAGATGTGGACATACAGCCTTAAAAAGATTGTTAATAACAGCTCCCACAATAGGGAAAGCCAATTCCCTATAATAAATTTGCTTGCCTATCTGTCTATCCATCATCATTTATCATCTATCTAATCTACTAGTTCTGCTTCTCTGGTTGAACTACCACTGATTCAGAAATGTTTTCCATTTTAAATTATTCTGGAGAAATGTTGCAAGATTTATCCCTGTTTGGTAATTCACAATAGATACTATCATCTTAAAGTCTCTAAGACAATATGAATAAAGAAACCTTGCTCTATTCATCTCCGATTTGCCATATATATATAAGATATATATATATATATATCTTAAAGCAATATTCCAAAAAGATGAGATAGGTTTAGTCATAAAAGAGTTATTTTCAGTCTTCTCAACATCGAAACAAAAAACATAAGGCATAAATTTTAGATACTCTTTCTTATTTAAAAAAAAAAAGGAAAGAAAACTAAGCTTCTCTCTAAATGTTTATTCCTTTTGGTCTAAGATCAATTAGAGCTGAATCAAATGACTATTAATTTTCCTCTCACTTTTCCATTAGTATTAATGGGACCCACAATAACCAGGTGTGCTGGGCCCTGAACACATGTTCGTACTGTTCATTTTACATATAAAACCAGCCAAGAGGGCAAGTGGTGATTGAAATCAATTCCAAGCTCTTCTAAATATCGTTTGCTTCATGGGGGCAGAGCTGCGTCTGCCTGGACTAAGGGCCATCTTTCCTAATTAACACAGAGGCTCCATCTGCACTCCAAAATGTGACAGTGGGGATGTGCACATCTGGCAATATGTCTATATCTAATCCTAACAAAGATGCCATGTTTATCTGTGCCTAATGCACCTAAAAAGTCTATGAAGGTATTATTATTATTTCCATTTTGCCAGCAAGGAAATTGTATTTTGAAAAGGATAAATATTCTGCACAGCTAATAACCTGAGTCCAAGTTGAATTTATTTTTTCTATTTTAATGGACTGTCTTCTTACACTACATTGCCTTCATGCACTGCACTTCTTCATGTGTCACATTTTTTAATTCTTTGTAACTTCCTTCTTTCTTATGTATATCCTCTTTAAAATCTAGATTATGATCTCCCTGTGATAAATGGGAAATTAATGTCTTTCATTCTACTGTGTATTGTTCAAATACTCACTATATATCTATGTCCTTCAAAGTTAATTCTGTAATTTTATTTCAACAATTCAGTCTGCATATTTTATTGAGTTTTCTTCATGCTCTTGTGTTTCTCTAGCAACTTTAAAACTATGTGCAACTCTTGATGGGATGAGCACTGGGTGTTATTCTATATGTTGGCAAATTGAACACCAATAAAAAATAAATTTATAAAAAAAACTATGTGCAACTAATCATGGATTAGAAAATATACCTAAGCATCCCTATGAAGTTTCTAAGCCATATGACACTAAAACATGGAATGCTGCCATATGTTAGAACTATAAATAACAGAAGATATGCACAGAAAATTGTTTTATTTTTGAAATAGTATCTATTTATATTTCACATTAAGTAGCACTATCCTTTTTTAACAAACATATCTTGACATAATTATTTCGTTCCCTTGTCCCAAAGAAGGTGGTGATCCCTTTATTTATTGTCTAACTCGTGAAAACGCAATGTTTTTTTTTTTTTAAAGACTCTAAGTACAAAATATTTAACAAATGAGCAGTTAACAAATGTCTGGAGTAGTCACTAGATGGCAGACAACTGGATATTTTGAGAATATGGAAACATCAGTAGATGGTTTGCAATAAAAACAAATAGAAACCTGTAAAAAGGCATAATACTAACGAAAGAGGTGAAATAATGGAAGGTTCTTTTACTGCATGTTTTCATTTGCCTAAATATATTATGATACACAGTAAGCAAATTAGGAAACCATACTGATTGCTATGTGAACATCTTAAATCATGTGACTCAATTCATAGCTTTTAAAACTCCATGAAAGAAAATGTTTAAACCATGTCAGACAAAGCATCATGTGGTACAGATATAAAACAGAATTTACTGGGGGAGAACTTACAAGCAGAGGATTATAGAGTACACACATTTTTCTGGACTCTCCTTATTCCCCAGTGAAGTCTGGACACAGGTCTGCTCACATCACATTGTACTAGACAGCAGGAATCTTCTTCTCAAATCTCTAAGTAGCTGTTTAGCTAAGAAAATAGAGGAATTCTCTGATCAGGAAAGTGACCTTGTTAGAAATGAGAAATTTCCGAAGCCCTGTAGCTGTTGTCAGCCTGGTTATTCTGATGAGCCTAACTCAAACCACTGAGCAGTGCTTCTCAATAGATGAGCCTGTCAGAACCCTCCAAATTTGTTGCTTCATATGTATTGAATCAGTGTAGTTTGAAATTTCAGTAGGCCATTTCTATGGATTACAAATAAAATGTTGTACTCATAATTGTAGTGTATATATATATTTTTTCTTTTTTCTCCATCTCTCCAAGATTTTATTTTTCTTCCAGAAGGAGAATGCATTTTTTTCCCTTTGGGAAATAATTTATGTGATTTTGATAAGGCTAATTCTGCCCCCAACTTTTTCTTCCTCCATATCCTGAGCAGTAGTGATCAAGCCAGGGATTGGTGCAAGACCAGACATGTCCAATCCAATCAGTTTTCCCCAGGCCAGTTTCCCCCCTAGCCATCATAAACAAAGATCCTCTTTTTGACAGGGACGTTAAACTGTAGGTTATGCATCGAGAGCTTCCAACAGCAATTTCTTTCTTCTAACAGAAGGAGTCAACATAACAAGATAAGCACTGTCCAGAGTTGAGGGAAAGGGGACAAAGAACTAGTGACCTTGTTTAAGCTTTGTATTCAGTTATGACTAAACCCAAGTCCAGTTTCCTTTAGAGGTAAATAAATTCCCATATTAGATTAAATTAGAGTTGAATTACTCTTTCTTATACATGAACAAGCCATAACTGGAATAATTATGAAAAAAAACCCTACTACTTCCGTTTTTGCTAGCAGAAATATTCAGATTCTCAGACTATGAGACCTATATTTCCAACGTTTAGGTAATTGATGTACTTTTTTATTATACTAATATTATGACTGATAATTGATATTTTGGAAGGCAAAAAATTTAATGCACTTTCTAAGAGAGGATGATTCACTCTTAGGAGGGCCAGAAAGAACACTATCTTGCAACACTGGAGGAAAATATTTTAAAACAAAAACTGAGAGAATACTAATAATGCAGTACTACCAGAAATAGCAGCAACTGTATCATCAACACAAAATCTTTTACAGAAATTTCATATGTACCTTTTCCTTTAAAAAATATTGTATAAAGCAAGCATTCGATCTTTTATGTCCTTATGAGGGGAAAAGGGACATAGAACATATTGTTGACTTTTACAATATAGTCTAGCTGAAACCTTAAGACAATTTTCTTAGACGGTTAGATGCCTTCCCTTTATTCCATAAATCTGAGATATATATCATCTATTGCATTATTATCTCTTTATTTTTTTAATTTAAAAGGAATACTGTTAGACATGGGATATGAAGGAAAGTTTCTGGTGGCATTTATTTTATTATTTATTTCTAAGTTCATAAACTTTAAAGGTTTTAATGACATTGTAGATCTTCGAATATTGCAGACTTAAGTGAATTAGGAACTTAGTATTTTAATATTCTCTTCTGATCTATTTTTCAGTGATTCTATTCAGAGTTAATTAGAAAAAGCTTAAAAGTGGTAATGAACAAAAGTTTTATTTTTATTAGAATTATACTGAAGAGTTAGCATATAGTGCATTCTTGGTCACTTTTGCAAATTAAAGATATTAATTGTATTGTGATCTGCTATGAAATATTTTACTTTATTTCTGGGTTTAATCACAATGCAGAGAAAAATTTCAAAAATATATATTTTTTGATAAACATCCCAGTTTTTTATTGTATCTTTGATAAAATACTTCAACACATCAAAAATTTGAAAGCATTCACATGGCATGTAGTTATCTCTTTTTTAAACATTTAATAGTCTACGGATGATAGACAATACTTTTTAAATTATGTTAATTTTTTTAAAAATTATGTTTATTATGCTAGAATATAGTCTAAAGTTTCAAAACTGCTCATTAGAAAAAAACATTTCCTTTTTAGACATAAGCCAATCAAGATTTAGTAGTCTTCAAAAACACTTCAATGACTACAATAAGGATGAGTTGATTATCTGTTTGTTCTTTCATGGTAAGCATCTATTTATCCTTGTTAGGGTAAGTACTTCAGTTTCCTTTTGGGGGATGATATCCTTCTTCTCTCTCACAAAGCATTTTTTCACACCACTGGTACTTCCAACATCATAGGGTCCATGTATATCGCCCCCAAAACATAAATGCTTACACCAGAGCTTGGAATTGCTGCGGAACACATTTTTTTTTTGCTGTGGGCCCCACTCCAAGCGGTAGTCTTTTGTGTCATATAGCAAATGGACTGATAAAGTGTCCCTAGGTGTCGAATATGTTTCCTACAGAACCTGAATAAGTTCCCAGGCATTAGGCTTCCTTTTTCACGGGAGGAAGTCCACAATGTAATGATTTCTCTTTTATTTTGGGGGACGTGTCCCAGCATTGGATCCATAAAAACATTTTTAGATATTGTAATCCCTTGAATCTTCCTTGGATTTGTATCCAATCCTCTGCATTGCACATGTCTTATCAAAGTCTCCACGGTGATAGTCACATCTTGATTATCCTGCCTGATCAACATTATTATATCACTGATGTAATGAATTGATGTGATGTTCTGTGAGATATCCGGGTAGTCTAGAGCTCTTTAGACTTTGTTTTAATAGAGAGAGCAATAGAATTAACATAACCCTGAGGCAAAACTGCTAATGAATTTATTTGTCTGTTCCACATGAATTCAAACTGCTACAGATCTGCTTTTCAGATTCAAATACAAAAAAAAAAAAAAATCTTCCAAATCAATGGTCACATACCACGTACCTGAGGCCATATTAATCTGCTTTAACAATGATATGTCCAGCACAGCAGCTGCAATTGAGGCTACTACTTGTTAAAATATGCAGTAGTCTAGTCATCTCTTGGACCCATCCAGTTTCTGCAGGGTCCACATTGGTCCAGACAGAAATATAACGGACTGCCAACCTTGTAGCCTTTAAATCCTTAAACATAGCACTACTTTTTAGCATCCTCTCCAGATACATTAGTGTTTTTGGTGTGCTCTTTTGGCCAGAGAGAAGAGACAGTTACAGAAGTTTCCATTTGGTTTTTCCCACTATGATAGCACTTACTTCAAAAATTACTTCAAAGTGTGCTAAACTCAAACTAACAAAATATGGACAAATCCCATAAAAAGAAAGCTATAATTATAAATAAATAATTGCATCATGAAGCTTAGAGTATTTAATGGGAAAAATCAGTGTTAAATGCTATAAGTATTTATTTATAATGATTATGTCCTTCTTTTTATGGCATTTATGTGATATATATAGTATAAAGTTTATATATATATATACATATATATAAAATAAAGTTAAATATATATATACAGCTTCCTTTCCAGAACCTGAACTAGAGACTAAGCCCACTTGCTATGACACTGAGTTTACACAAACAATATTGAGCATTTATTCATGTATTTTCTGATTCCACATTTAGACATATAGATGTAGGTTCTTATGTATATTTTTCAAAAATTTCATCTTAAGAGGGTATACTTATTGTGCATATGTTTTTCTCTTATTTGATAATTTCAGAATATTTGGAATAACCTCATGACACTTAGAGGCATTCAATGAAGAGTTTTTGATAGTATGCGTGACTTGAGACAGTTTCAGAATGCCTGGTCTATGCTATCCACCCAAACACTTTTTAATTTATATGGCTTAACAATATTGCAAGCCTGATTTCATTTTAATGCTGCATTAGCTGGGTGAACATGATTTATTGTGACAGAGTGTAAATTCAACTATTGAGTTTTTAACAATAAATAACGGACAGGGTTTGTGATAGGGAACAATAAAACATTATGTTGATAGAGGCAGAATTGAAATGATGACAAAATATAGCAATCTACTATCAGACAACATAATTAAAGTTTAGATGTGGGGTGCCTGAATTCTATTATTTTAAGGTGATTTGGGTATGTGAGTATGTAAGCTAGAAACAGTTATTCTCTACTGGACAGCAGTGAGGTGGTTTCTTCTTCTTTCTTTTTTTTTCAACTAACATCTTCTTTCTTTATTAAAAATTTTTAAATTCAGTTAGCCAACATATAGAACATCATTAGTCTCAGATGTAGAGTTCAGTAATTCATCAGTTACATATAACACCCAGTGCTCATCACATCATGTGCCCTCCTTAATCCCTGTCACCCAGATACCCCATCCCCCCAACCCACTTCCCCTCCAGAAAAACCTTAGTTTCTTTCTCATAGTTAAGAGTCTCTCTTGAAGAAATCAGCCCCTCTCTGATTTCTTCTCATTCCATTTTTCTTTCCCTTTCCCCGTGATTCTCTGCATTGTTTCTTATAGTCCTCATATGAGTGAAACCACTTGATAATTGCATTTCTCTGATTGACTTATTTCGCTCAGCATAATACCCTCCAATTCCACCTGTGTCAATGTAAATAGTAAGATTCCATCCTTTCTGGTGGCCAATATTCCATTGTATATATATATATATACCACATCTTCCTTATCCATTCATCCATCAGTGGACATCTTGGCTCTTTCCATAGTTTCGGCTATTGTGAACATTGCTGCTATATACATTGGGGTGCACGTGTCCCTTCAGATCAATACATTTTCTCCTTCGGGTAAATACCTAGTAGTGCAATTGCTGGGTCATATGGTAACTCTATTTTTAGCTTCTTGAGGAAACTCCATACTGTTTTCCAGAGTGGCTGCACCAGCTTGCAGGTCTTTCACCTCTTTGGTTAGATTTATTCCTAGATATCTTACTATTTTGGGTGCAAATATAAGTGGGATTGTTTTCTTAATTTCTTTTTCTACTGCTTCATTATTGGTGTATAGAAATGCAATAGATTTCTACACATTGATTTTATATCCTGCATCTTTACTAAATTCATTTATCAGTTCTAGTGCTTTTTTGATGGAGTCTTTCTGGTATTCTATATATATATAATATCATGTCATCTACAAATAGTGAAAGTTTGACTTCTTCTTTGCTGATTTGGATGCCTTTTATTTCTTCTTATTGTCTGATTTCTGTGGCGAGGACTTCTAGAACTATGTTGAATAAAAGTGGAAAGAGTGGACATCCCTGTCTTGTTCCTGATCTTAGAGGAAGGACTCTCAACTTTTCCCCCATTGAGAATGGTGTTTGCTGTGAGTTTTTCATACATGGCCTTTATGATGTTGAAGTATGCGTTCTCTAAACCTTCTTTGTTGAGGATTTTTATCATGAATGGATGCTGTACTTTGTCAAATGCTTTTTCTGTGTCTACTGAAATGATCTACAGTTCTTATCCTTTCTCTTATTGATATGATGTATCACATTGATTGATCTGCAAATATTGAAACACACTTGCATCCTGGGAATAAATCCCACTTAATCATGGTGAATAATTTTTTTATTGTGTTGTTGAGCTTGGTTTCCTCGTATTTTATTGAGGATTTCTGCATCTATGCTTATGAGGGATACTGGCCTGTAGTTCTCTTTTTTTAGTGGTGTCCTTAACCAGTTTTAATATCAGGGTAATGTTAACCTCATAGAATAAATCTGGAAATTTTCCTTCCTTTTCTATTTTTTTTTTTAGAATAGTTTGAGAATAGTATTCACTTTTCTTTAAATGTTTGGTAGAATTCCTTGGAAAACCATCTGGTCCTAGACTTTTGTTTGTTGAGAGTTTTTTAATAATGATTCAATTTCTTTAGTGGTAATCAGTTTGCTCAAATTTTCTATTTCTTCCTGTTCAGTTTTGGTAGTTTTTATGTTTCTAGGAATTTATCCATTTCTTCTAGGTTATCCAATTTGTTGGCATATAGTTTTTCATAATATTCTCTTATAATTGTTTGCATTTATGTTGTGTTAGTTATTGCTCTCCTCTCATTTGCAATTTTATCTCAGTCCTTTCTCTTTGTGTTTTGGTAAGTTTGGCTAGAGGTTTACCAATATTATTAATTTTTTTCTTCAGAGAACTAGCTCCAGTTTCATTGATCTATTCTATTGTTATTTTTGCTTAGTTTCTCTATCATTTATTTCTCCTCTAATCTTTATCATTTCCCTCCTTCTAGTGGTTTTATTTTTTTAAGATTTTATTTATTTATTCATGAGAAACACACACACACACACAGAGAGAGAGAGAGAGAGAGAGAGAGGCAGAGACATAGGCAGAGGGAGAAGCAGGCTCCATGCAGTGAGCCTGATGTGGGACTCAATCCTGGGACTCCAGGATCATGCCCTGAGCCGAAGGCAGACGATTAACCACTGAGCCACCCAGGTGTCCCACCTTTTAATGGTTTTAAGTTTTATTTGTTGTTCTTTTTCTAGATCCTTTAGGTGTAAAATTAGATTGTTTATTTGAGATTTTTCTTGCTTTCTTGAGATAGGCCTGTACTGCCATAAACTTCCACTTAGAACCACTTTTGCTGCATCCCAAAGGTTTTGGACGCTTGTGTTTTCACTTTCATTCGTTTCCATGTACTTTTTAAGTTCCTCTTTTATTTCCTAGTTGACCCATTCATTATTTGGTACATGTTATTTAAGCTGCATGTATTTGTGGTCTTTCCAAATTTTTTTCTTGTGGTTGACTTCTAGTTTCATAGCATTGTGGTCAGAAAAGATGCATGATTTGACTTTGATCTTGAATTTGTTGAAGCTGGTTTTGTGGGGTAATGTGTGATCTGTTCTGGAGAGTGTTCTGTGTGTTGTTTTGTGATGGAATGTTCTGAATATATCTGTTAAATCCATCTACTCCAGGGCTTCATTCAAAGCCTTTGTTTCCTTGTTGATTTTCTGTTTAGATAACCTATCCATTGATGTAAGTGGGGTGTTAAAGTTATATAACCTTTTCCACATATGGTAGTCTTTATTAAATTTACAGTTGTTTAAGTTTGAACCCATTTTTTTTCTCCCTTCATCCTTTCATTTAAGTCAGTTATGTCTTCTGCTTTTGAAAATAGTGACTTTATGAATAGGAGGTCCTAGAGTGACTCACAGTTCACTACCCCCTATTCACCAGAACCTGGCACTTAAGGAGAATATCCTATATGTGTTACTTACATCATACTGTTATATCTGTGTCACTTTTCCTTACCTGCACTGACTCTCTGCCTGTTATGGGCTGTGCTTGCTTTCTGTGGTGTTAGTGTTAGACCCATGGCAAGCCAGCTCTGAGGGGATGTGTCCACTGGAGAATTTGAGAGTGGAGTGGCAGTGTTAGCAAAATCTGCATTGGGCCACTAATCCTCTGCCAGATCCACAGAAGCACTATGGAGGCTGGGAGCTGCATGTAGGGTGGCTGGGCTCAGTGCACTACTGTGGCTGAGAGCGCACATCTGGGCAAGGTGTGGTGGCAGCTGTGCATCCAGGGGCTGGGTGGCATATAGATATTATAAAAGATCAGGGTATTAAGAACAAACTTGTCTTACACTGAAACCACAGGCATGTTCCCTTGGATTGGTCCTAGGGATTGGACTCTTTGGAGCTCATTGGGGCCACAAGTGGGAACTTGAGAAAGCAGAGAATAACCCATGTGGAAACCATCCAAAAAAGGCTCTGTGCTACAATGTAAGAAAACTATCCTGGAGACCCACAGCACACAAGCTCCCACATTATTCATTCTTACCATCCCACTCTTGAAAGGGGAAGCTATTGTAAAACTGGCGTTCATCAGACTTGGAATATTATGTTTCATAGGACACAACCAGTATGTAAAAGATATTGGGTTACTGATAAAGGACAATGTTTGGTCCTAGATGACAAATTTTAGTCTATGGAGGCCACTAAATTAAAAAAGCTTCTGTGAATACCTCATGAAATTGAAAACTAGTTATTTTTCCTCTTTAAGTCATATGTAATCTCTTTATGCATTATATATATATTTTTTAATATAATTTTATATACTGCGCTAGTATTTTGCTATAATGTTGTCTATTATACTAGTATTTTCAGATTTGAGGATACAGATTCCTGCAGACTTTGAAAACATTGAGGCATATCCCTCTTTACAGGAACATCCTCACTAAAGCCAGAATTTGTCACTTAAATGCATCTTTGAACAGCTGTCAACATAGTAAAAGTGCTGCCCTCATCTATTAGGATCAGAAAAAGTATTACAGTAAGACATTTGCCATGGGGCATTAGGAAGGGTTTCTAAGGGAGTGGGTTCTTACAGGCAGGTTTTACAATGAAGACTTACTGAATAATTTTGTACTTCATTCCAAACAAGAGAGACAAACCTGAATTCTAATCATTGGTGGAGCTAATCAAGAATGAAGAATAGAAGATACTGGAGTGGTAGAGCTCTGACAAGCAAACACTGAATTGATAAGGGAAACTTAGGTACAGAGAATGTTACACATGTATCTCAAACTCTTGAAACTGGATAGGGTCCCAGGGGGCTGGGGTTAGTGCATTTTCCAACACTGTTATTGATCTCTTAGATTTGGTAAAATTAACACTGATGGATACAGACTGACTTAATTTGGCATCCTCTTCCGCGTTCCTAGAGGGAAATTCTCTGCCTAATAGATGAGGAAAAGTAAAAATGACCTTGATCTAAACAAAGTGAGAAAGAGATAGTATGCTTTTTTTTTTTGAAGAGATACAGAAGCATTAATTGCCCTAAAATTTTACTGCATTATTATGGTGTGGAAGATAGTCTTTAGGAAGTTCACAGATAAAAACTGTACACTATTTCCAATTCCCAGTGATATATTTTTCCAAGTTCAAATGTTTTGTGTGTGACTTTCTTCTCTAGATGTCAGTAAAATATCTCCTATCCTAGTACATCATTTCTCTAGTGATTGTTATTTTTTGGCAAACTGTTCCTACTTAAGCAATGATAGTGAAATTAAATTTAAAAATTTTCTCTCTGAAATGTCAAAATACATCCCTTTTATTTGTTTTCATGCACTTTAACTCTAGAAAACTTCTCAGATGCTGAAGAGGTCCATTTATTCATATCTACTCAAAATCTAATTACAGTGCTTTGGTTTTCTGATTCCCCAAATTACAGTATATTAAAAACATCAAATTAGAGAATGATGGAAGTTTCAGCAATAGGAACACATGTATAAAAATATGGCAGTTGGCAATATTAAATCTGGGATGGAGAACATAAATATATATATTTTTTTAAATAATAAATTTATTTTTTATTGGTGTTCAATTTACCAACATACAGAATAACACCCAGTGCTCATCCCGTCAAGTGCCCCCCTCAGTGCCCGTCACCCATTCACCCCCACCCCCCGCCCTCCTCCCCTTCCACCACCCCTAGTTCGTTTCCCAGAGTTAGGAGTCTTTACGTTCTGTCTCCCTTTCTGATATTTCCCACACACTTCTTCTCCCTTCCCTTATATTCCCTTTCACTATTATTTATATTCCCCAAATGAATGAGACCATATAATGTTTGTCCTTCTCCAACTAACTTACTTCACTCAGCATAATACCCTCCAGTTCCATCCACGTTGAAGCAAATGGTGGGTATTTGTCATTTCTAATGGCTGAGGAATATTCCATTGTATACATAGACCACATCTTCTTTATCCATTCATCTTTCGATGGACACTGAGGCTCCTTCCACAGTTTGGCTATTGTGGACATTGCTGCTATATTTTAAAAGTGATTATGATATATAAACCAGAAGTGAAGTTATTGGCTCATGGAGTAATTTTATTTTTAATTTTTTGAGGCATCTCTAAACTGTTTTTCATAGTGGTTGTACCAATTACATTCCCACCAAAAACATGCTTAAGTTCACTCTTCTTCACTTGCAAAATTTGTTATCTCTTATGTTTTTGATTATAGCCATTCTAATAGGTGTGAGGTGATATTCAATGTGGTTTTGATTTGCATTTCCCTGTTGATTAGTGACATCAAGTGCCTTCTCATATATCTGTTGGCCATTTTAATATCTTCTTTGGGAAAAAATGAATATCTTCTTTGGAGATATGTTTATTCAGGGCCTCTGCCCATTTTTAGTTGTATTATTTAGGGCTTTTTGCTTTTGAGTTGTTCATCGCAGCATTATTCATAATAATCAGGACATGGAAACAACCTAAATGCCCATTGACAGAGGAATGGACAAACAAATTGTGGTATATAATGGAAAATTATTCAGCCATAAGAAGAAGGAAATCATGCCATTTGTATTAATGTGGATGGACCTTGAGAGTATTATGCTAAGTAAAACAAGTCAGACAAAGAAAGATAAATATTATATGATATCACTTATATGTGGAAACTAAAAAAAGCAAAACAAAACAAACAAAAAACCAAACTCATGAAAACAGAGAACAGACTGGTGATTGCCAGAGGCAGAAAACAGAATGACATAACTAGGTTAAGGTAGTCAAAAGGTACAAACTTCTAGTTATAGGATAAATAAGTTCTGGGAAGTAGCGTACAACATTATGACTATAGTTAACACTGCTATATAGCATATTTGAAAGCTGCTAGAGAGGAGATCTTAAAAGTTATCATCATAGGTAAAAAATGTGTAACTATATGCGGTGATGAGTATTAACTGAAGTCATTGTGGTAATAATTTGTAATATCTATATATATCATATCATTTTCTGATATCCCTTAAACTTATACAATGTTATATGTCAATTATAACTCAATAAAATTGGAAGAAGAGATTAAGAACTAGAAAATCATAGTAATGTAAAATCAATACAGCTGATGGTGTTTTAAATTATCACAAAATACTCTTGCTTGCTATGCTGTTTATGAAGGCAAAGAGAAGAATTAAACATTTCAGAGCAGCTTATATCAGAATAGTGAACAAATAATGTGGGGTTGGTTTTTATATTTTTGATAAAAGTAAACTTAAATAATTCTAAAAATACAGTGTTGTGTGGCCTGAATTACTGCATGATACCAGAAGTAGTAAAGTATTAATTATTGTCAAGTAATTTTTTCACTAATCATTTCCTGTATGTGATACAGAATTTCCTATGAAATTTGTTCTGTTATTTTTCTAGAACAGAGTTTCAGTGGTCTCAGTAGTTGTCATTATTTTTCACAGTCTTCTAAGATGGGCTGAGTCTCTTGAACAAGATCTATGATTATTTAACAGAGAATTATTTAATCTCCAACTGGGCTTCATAGCATTTTCACTTTGAATACTAACCTACCATGACAGAGGCAAGATCCAGCACTCTTGCTGCATGCGAACCATGATGTTTAACGCAGTGGATGTCTTCCTCTGCATGTATTTTCACAAATAATCATGATTTTCTTTGCTACACAGAATTTAATTTTCTTTTGAAGTCATATTCCAGTATTTCTTTCACTGCATTATTTTTGGTAATTTTTCTCAAGCCTTATTTCTTTAACTGCATTACTTTTTGGTTTCTGTCCCCTCTTCTTTCAGTTGTATTAACCACCACTTAAATACTTTAGTAACTATATCAAGATAATGGATATAATATGAAATACAATTTAGAAAAATATATTAGAATTTGAAGAAATAATTCAACTCTTAAATTAATGTGACTAAGAATTTCTTTGTTTTTAAAGGAAAAAAATTGCTTATATGTTGTATGTTACAAATAATGATTTAATTTAAGCCTTGTTCATTTTTACCGTTAGTAAATATATATATTTTTTCTAACAAGAGTGTTAACGTATTTTTGAAGAAATTCTAATTTACTTTTTATTATTTAGATTTCAAGTAAAAGACTATTTTGATCTCAAACAATTTTTCTCAGAAAAAATGTTTTCAAAGTTATTTATCTAACATAAAGCAAGTTAATTAGATCATGTTACTCAAATGTTTTATTTGTGTGTTTTACAAACTGAGCATGAAGGCCTTGATATTATATTGTAATAAAATAAAATAGAAAAAAAAACATTAGTGCTGATAAATGATACCATCTGGTAAACGTTGTTTCACTTTTTTAGTTAAATTTCCTTTGAATACACATAATGGGAAATAACTCCAGTTAACTTAAGCAATAATGTGTCTTTATAGGATGGATACTGGGATTTATTAAAATTTAAAGGGAGCCAGCACCTAAGAGAAGACCAGAACCAGGAATTTAAAAAGTTAAAGGCAGATAGTTGACCCTCTTCCATTCCATTCTTCCTGCTTCTCTATCTGCTTCATACTTGCTATGTTGAACATTTTTCTCTGTGACTTTTTGCAAATAAGACAGAAGTAAGTTCCTTCTTTAAGATTTGTGAGTCTCTCCATTCCAGCATCTGCAGAACCTAACTTCATGGCAATTTCACATTCCTAGGAGAGAGAATCTGATTAACTCAGCTCAGACCTGGTGTCCAACACTGGTCCAATCAATAGTGCATAGAATGACATCTTCTGCTGTTACTGTGGTTTCAGCTGTCCACACTACTAGATATGGTGGCTGGGACAATACTTCATTGATAAAGGGGATCCTCTTAAACTTAGCTGACATCTCCAAAGTTATTACCACACCTGTATTGTAACAGTTGTTAATCAGAGGAGGTAATGATACTGAATATTCAAAAGATATTGTGCGAACTATGTGCAAAGCTTCCCACCCATTATCTCACATTTTCTTCACAAAGTCCTTATTTTTATCTATGAAGAAACTAAAAATTAATAGTGGCTAAATATTATGCTCAAACTCTCAAAAGGGTGTGAAAAACTACCACAAAATTATAGGATATAAATTTCTTTAATGGATAAAAAACAGATGCTTATATAAAGCAGAGAACAGTACGTGACCTCAGGGAGAATTTTACCTCCCAGATCTCCCAAAGCTCTTGATAAAGAGGTACAGCTGTGGGAGATACCACTGGAATTACCATTGTCATTTTCATAGCAGTTTTATTTATTTTTTATTTTTAAAAGATTTTATTTATTCATGAGAGACACACAGAGAGAGAGAGAGAGAGAGAGAGAGAGGCAGAGACATAGGCAGAGAGAGAAGCAGGCTCCATGCAGGGATCCCGATGTGGGACTCGATCCCGGGACTCCAGGATCATGCCCTGGGCTGAAGGCAGGAGCTCAACCCCTGAGCCACCCAGGTGTCCCCTCATAGCAGTTTTAGATCCTCTACATTCTTTTACGACAATGGACTATTCTGCAAATTCTAGCTGCATGCCAGTCTATTCACCAGCCAGAAAATAATTCATATGAAACAACCTAAGTGAATTCTCATGTGAACGGTGCAAGCTTAGGTGAAATAAGAACCAGTTTCCTATGTGTGTCTCCCAGCAGGCCCCTCAAATGCTTATGATCCACCATCAAGATTTCCATTTTCAGGTCACCGGCTTCTTTGCCAAATGACTGTAGCTTTTAGTGCTAAAGCTTAATACATATGTCTAATACTTTTAAATAAAATTTATATGACCACTCTTTAAGAAAGGATCTGTACTCTTAAAACTACAGAACACTTATCAAAGAAATTGAAGAAGACACAAAGAAATGGAAAAACATTCCATGCTCATGGATTGGAAGAATAAATGTTGTTAAAATGTCTATGTTACCCAGGGTAATCTATACATTCAATGCAATCCCTATCAAAATACCATCAACACTTTTCACAGAGCTGGAACAAATAATCCTAAAATTTGTATGGAATCATAAAAGATCCCAAATAGCCAGAAGAATGCTGAAAAAGAAATCAAAGCTGGAGACATCACAATTCTGGACTTCAAGTTATATTACAAAACAGTATGGCATTGGCACAAAAATAGATACATAGATAAACAGAATAGAAAACCCAGAAATGAACCCACAATTATATGGTCAATTAATCTTCAACAAAGCAGAAAAGAATATCCAATGGGGAAAGGACAGTCTCTTCAACAAATGGTGTTGGGAAAATTGGACAGCAAATGCAAAGTAAAGAAACTGGACATCTTTCTTATCTCATACACAAAAAAATTCAAAATGGATGAAAGACCTAAATATGAAAAATCCTAGAAGAGAACACAAGTAGTAATTCTATGACATTGGCTATAGTAACATTTTTCTAAATATGTCTCTTGAGGCAAGGGAAACAAAAGCAAAATTAAATTATTAGGACTATAGCAAAATAAAAAGCTTCTGCACAGTGAAGGAAACAATCAACAAGACTAAAAACCAACCTCATGAATGGGAGAAGATGCTTGTAAATTGACCTATCTGATAAAGGGTTAGTATCCAAAATATATAAAGAACTGATATAGCCTTAAAAAAACAAATAATACAATTAAAATTGTCAAAAATTATGAATAGGCATTTCTCCAAAGCCATCCAGGTGACCAAGAGACGCATGAAAAGATGTTCATCATCACTTACCAAAAGGGAAATGCAAATGAAAACTACAATGAGCTATCATCTCACACCTGTCAGAATGGCTAAAATCTACAACATAGGAAATAACAGGTGTTGATGAGGATATGGAGAAAAGGAACCCTAAATGAACTATTGGTAGGAATGCAAATTGGTGCAGCCACTGTGGAAAACTAATGGAGGTTCCTCAAGAAGTTAAAAATAGAACTACCCCAAGATCCAGTAATTGCACAACTAAGTATTTACCCAAAGAATACAAGAACACTAATTTAAAGGGATACATGCATCCCTATGGTCTTTTTAAAAAAGATTTATTTATTTATTTGAGAGAAGGGGAGAGACAGCAAGCACGAGTGGGAGGGGCAGAGGGAAAAGGAGAAAGAATCTTAAGTGAACTCCATGCTGAGTGCAGAGCTCAAGGAGGGGCTCAATCTCAGGACCCTGAGATCATGACCTGAGATGAAACCAAGAATTGGATGTTTAACTGACTGGACCACCCAGGCACCCCCCAATTCACCCCTATGTTTATAATAGCATTATTTACAATTGCCAAGATATGAAAGCAGCACCAATTGATGAATGGGTAAAGAAGATGTGAGATATAGATAGATAGATGATAGATAGATAGATATAGATATATATCTAATTCAGCTATAAAAATAATGAAATCTTGCAGTTTGCAAAAGCATGAATGGAGCTGGAGACTATAATGCTAGACAAAATAAGTCAATCAGAGAAAGACAAATACTATATGATTTCCCCATATGTGGAATTTAAGAAACAAAACAAACAAGCAAAGGCAAAAAGGGAGAGACAAATCAAGAAACAGACTCTTAATTATAGAGAGCACATTGATGGTTACCAGAGGGAGGTGAGTGGAGGGATGGGTTAAGTAGGTGATGAGGATTAAGGAGTACACTTGTCGTGGTGAGCACCCGGTGATGTGTGGAATTGTTGAATCACTATATTGTATACCTGAAACTGATATTATAGTGTAAAAAAAAAAAGTTATGTTTACCCAAAAAGAGAATGAATACTGTGGTCTGGGCTTATTTTAATTATTTTAATATCTTTATGTGCAATAAGTTTTGCATATTATGTACAAAATCCCAGATGAGAGCCCCCCAAATATAACTCATATATAAACAGATTTGGCCTCACAGCCATTTGACTCTAGCTACCTTGACCTAGTATGTATCTATACTCTAAATTTTCTTAAAAGAAGTAGTGTAGGAGTTTCCCATAATGCTTCACAAATAAAATTTCCTACAAATACTGGTTAAACAATTTTTCCTCTCCTTAAATTTCCACTCATTGCAATTGTCAAGACAAATGAACAGAACTTGTTTACCCTAGAATCTACTCTTCAACATTCTCAACTGAATTTGTTCACCATCATACTGATTTTTATTTATTTCTCCAACATCCACTATCTCATAGAAACATATCTAGATTTTCTACCTCTGCTCACCAAGCATGTTGTAATGAATATTTATTGATGAAAGGATAGGCCCCTGTGCTCACTTTGACATTCTCTTATAATTAATATTCATGGAAAAACTGGTGAATAGGATTCTCCACTTTGTTATATCACTTGGAGACAAAGGTTTTTGTTAAGTGATTTTTCTTGTGATTTTCAAATTATAACATACATTGTTGTTGTTGTTGTTTTAAGATTTAGTCATTCATTTGAGATAGGGTGTGAGTAGGGGGAGGGAAAGAAGGAGAGGTGAAGAATCTCAAGCAGACTCTCAACTGAGGGGGGCTCAATCTCATGACCCTGAGATCATGACCTGAGCCAAAATCAAGAGTGGATCGCTCAACCAATTGAGCCACCCAGACACCCCCATATCAAGCATTCTTAACTAATTCATTTACAAGTTATTTATAGAATTTCTGCAACCTACATACCTCAATGCTAGGCACCAAGGAAGATAGATGTAATAAAATGAAAGAGGAGTGGTCTGCGTCTGTCAGGAACATATTGCTGAGATCAAGAAACAATGCTAAGTGTCTTGAGTAAGGGTAATTGAAATGGGCCATTCGGGGTATGAACGTGACATAAAATCAGGAAAAGTTCTACTACTATAGTATGCATTTGTAAAGTTTTCTACTTGTCTAGCACCTTAATGCCCTAGCCAGTGCAAATAATTATTATGCATTGAATTTCATTTTCAAATGTAGAATAGAGAAACAGTCCACTATGCATGGCAATTAAAGATACAAAACAAAGTCATGCTTTTGCTACCTTAAGAAAAGATCAGACCCCCTAAACCAGTATCTTCACAGTTGATGTGATTACAAGACAATGAAAAGCTGAGGGTAGAACTTTTTTCCTCTGTATGAAAGTGAAGAAGAGTATGTTTGAACCTCTGCTGGAAGGGTTCAGTAAAACTATTATTGCTGTCACACACAAGATATCAGAGAGTATAAAACATCACTGTGTATAGTTCTTCAAAAATTTCTGTAGCTTTGTGGAAAGTTGTGAATGCCAATAAACAGCTGCTTACCTGTTTTTATGTTATCCTATGAAAAAGGTTTTAAGGTAGATCTCCCAATGTGACAACAAATCTAACAAATAAATTGCAAATGGTCACAGAGTGCCTTTAAATTCCTGTAGCCTTTAAAGCTATCTTACCCTCTAAGCCTGTAGCTGATAACAGCATGCATTTCATATCCACTTGCAAAAATTAAAACATGTACCTATGTCTATCAGTGTTGATTGATATGTAGTTCAAATAGTTGTGTCCTAGAATACTGTACTTCAGAAATATGCTTTACACATGTTTTATGTCTGTGATATTGGTTCTTGTTTAATGGTTTCTGCTTCTAACTATGTACAAACTTCTTGGCTCAATCTCCACTAAATGATATATGACTGGTATCCTTTTGCTTGAATTAAAGCCTCCAAATCTATTATGTGTGATTTTATATCATTTTGAACTTTATAATGCAGGCTATGAATAATTCACTTTGTTGAATAAAAAGTATCCAAAGGTGAATAAGTGAATAACTAGAATGATACATTTTAAATATGGTCCCTGAGCACTTCAAATTCCTAAGCTGTTTTGCAAGCCAAAAATAAAGTGTAAAATGGTAATCTAAAGTTTGGAAGGTTGTCATCCAGATTTCGAAAATAAGCACAGAAGTTTTAAAGCAAAGTAGTTAATCAGGAAGTAAACACTCCAATGGAATATGTACAAAATAATAAATGTGAGTAAATAAATATGTTAAAAATCACTAATGATAACATAAAAATTAAAACAAAAAGATTGTATTTCCCATAAAACAAGGAAGAAGGACTGCTGCCTTGGGCCCTACAGAGTCGTAAACCTCACAAAACAAAAATTACTTAAGGACACCTAAGTGTCTCTGTCAGCTGCAATTTTGTTATCACAAAAAATACCTTATAAAATGGAATTATGTTTTCAAAAATGAACATAAAGTTTTAACTGTTTTAAGTAATTTTGAGTTTTGTTAAATATTAAGTATGCATCTTTGAATTCAATGGAAAGTTTTGAATATATTAAGAGAAATATATTTTTAAATTATAAGAAAATAATTTTAATTTTTAAAAAATACATTGGGGTACCTGGGTGGCTCAGTGGTTGAGCGTCTGCCTTCAGCTCAGGGTGTGATCCAAGGGTCCCGGGATCACGTCCCACATCGGGCTCTCTGCATGAAGCCTGCTTCTTCCTCTGCCTCTCTCTGTGTCTTTCATGAATAAATAGATAAAATCATTTTATTTACATTTCCTAGCATTCATGTTTTTAGTGAAATTATTTCAAATTATGTACACTTTGAATGCAATTACTTTTTTAAAAAAGATTTTATCTATTTATTCATGACAGAAAAAGAGAGGCACAGAGACACAGGCAGAGGGAGAAAGAAGCAGGCTCCACACAAGGAGCCTGATGTGGGACTCTATCCCAGGAATCCAGGATCTCGCCCTTAGCCAAAGGCAGACGCTCAACAGCTGAGCCACCCAGGCATCCCTGTAATTACATTGTTAATCCTTTTAGGTCATTTCATATAACACAAATTATGTGAAAATTCAGCTATACTAACACAAGTTATAATTTTTCCTGATATAAAGACAATAACACATTTTTAATGGATGGGTATATAAATAATTTATGAATTATTATGTCTTTATTACTCAGATAAACATCACTTAACCATAACATGTAATAGTAATGATCAATTTGTTTTATTCTTGCTATTTTGTGACTTTTAGTCATAGAAAATGTAGAGCTTAACACAGATTTTTGTTTTGTATATTTTCAAAGTCAAGAAATTAGCACAGTTTAACAATTCTTTTAGCTTGAATGTTAACTTTAATACATTAAGACCTATCACAGTAGCCTTTTATTTATATTCTTGCCCAGGGCCTCACAAATGATAGGAGCTGGGCTACAGGAAGATTATATGCCTGTTTCTGGAAAATGGCAAGATTATACCATACTTTTGAAAGAATCTGATAGTATCTTCTTATCTGGCAATCTGGGAATATATAATTGCATTTAAAAAATAATATGAAGACAATTTTTCAAAAGAGTTAAAAAACTGGAAGGACAGACATATGACAAAATGTTTATGATTATACTGTCAATTTTTACTCATGAAATCACTACCATCCTAAATTTTCTGTATATTCTCATTATTTTCCACATTTTCTGAATATTCAACAGTAGTCATAAAGAATTTTATTAATAAATGAGAATATAATTTAAACTGGCCTCTATTATATTACCAATATTTACATAAATTTAAGTATTTCTGTTTCCATAACCCTAAGATTCTCTAAGTCAGTTACTTAAGTAATGCATTTCCTTAAGCAAGATAGTTAACACAAAAACAGTATTTTAAACTGTAATATCTAAAATCTTATGTTCTCCTTCCATTCATATTAACTGATCATAAAGAGTATTTGAACAACTTGAATGGAGAAACATCCTTAAACTTATGTTTTCCTTTTCTCCTTTCCTCTCCTCTCCTCTGCTCTCCTTTCCTGTCTCTTCGATGTCTTCCAGGACGTCTTCAACAAATTGGTCACAACCCCTTTTTTGACTTCCCTAGGATACAGTTATGTGTCAGGTCTTGGTGACAACAGGACTCTGATAAAATAAAGGCACATGGAGAAGAGATGGTTAACGATGATTTAGTCAGTTTTATTTCTGTGATATCTAGAATCACATTAGATGTTCCAAATATATTTTCAAAGATGTTTCTTCAGCTTTAAGATTAGAAAATGTAAAGTTCAAGTTTCTCAGAAGCTTTTGTTTGTAACTAAAGAGCTTTCAACATCACTCATAACAAAAGATCAACATACGTTAGCAACGATACAGAAGTGAACTGAAAATTTTTCGTGCCTGTCTAATCACAGGTCTTTGTGATAAAATATTTTGATATTTTTGCCCATGCCCTTCTTGGCTTATATCTGCACATAACTAAAAATAAATTGTTAAAAGTAAGAAGTAATATAACCGGTTATCTAATGATGATAGTGATGATGATGCCCATACTGACATTTAATATGCTAGTATGGAGGAGGAAATCTGAGGTGGTGTGGTAACAGTTGTACATGTGTTTCTATGGGATGACTGACCATTAGTAACCAGGAGCCCAATTAAGGCAGATTGGCACAGAATATATGAGTAAGAAGTGAGTGTTTAGTTGGACATGAACTATTAGAACTGGAAGGAAAAAGAACTGGAAGGAAAAGCAATCACCCAACCTATTTCATTTTATTTATACTGCTGGGTCTTTTACCATAAGAAAAAACAGATGTATGTGCAATATATAAAATAAGGAAAATGTTGGGAAAAAAGAATAAAGGAAAAATTACACATAATTATATCATCTAAATTTATTATTAATATCTCAATCTAGATTTTTCTTTGTGTGTGAATTTTTTTAAAAAATGTGTGTACTCATATCTTCATTTATCTTTCATGTATATAATTGTGTATGTATTATTTTCAAATCTGATCTTTAAATTTTTGTTATGCATACCTTCTTATAATGGACATTTTTATTACTCAGCATTTCAGTTGTAAGGGTGCACTTGCCTTAATGTAAATGTTTGCAGCCAATGGTGATTACTGAAAAAGAGACCTATATGATTTACTCTGTGAAGTCAATAGTTCCTGACACTGAAACCAGAAAAGAACAACATATACAATAATAATAAATTACTGGTGAGGCTCCCTTATGTAATACAACAAAATTGATAATACTGTGAAAATCATGACCTAATAAGGTTTACCTTAGAAAGGCAAAGAGAATTCAGTATTTAAAAGCCCATCCCTAAAAAAAAAAAAAAAAAAAAAAAGCCCATCCCTGTAATCACTATATTAACATATGAGGCAGAAAATCCAAGTAATCTTTTAGTAGGAAAAAAAGAAACTTCTGATAATATTACCACATGTATGTTAATGCACTTTGTAAACTAAAAACATGGCAATTTCCTTAGATTGGCAAGGCATTTAAAAGAGTAGAAAGACATTTAAAAGATTTAGAGGCATTCTCACTAATAAACACAAGGCTAAATTCAGATTGATTCCATTACTGCTATAATTCATCATTATTCTAGATGTCCTATATTAGATAATAACAGAACAAACAAAAATCAGTGTCTTAATGTGTCAGATATTAGCCACTAAAATTAAGGAAAATCAATGGAGACATTATTAGACCAAATCAACTGGTTCAGTAATTGTGCTATATTCAAGATCAACTTATAAAGCTTCAGCATTAAAAAAAATCAATAGCATTACTTTATATCAACTATAACGAACTAGAATTTGTGGTAAAGAAGCAAAACCCTTTATAAATGCAATATAATTTAAAAATTCCTGGGAATGTTTCCCTAAAGTTTGTGACACTTTTATAGAGAAAGTTATGTAACATATTTGAAGTACATAAAAGAGGTCTGAATAAATGAAAAGACAGATCGTTTTCCTGGATAAAAATGCATACTCTTTTTAAAATGACAATTATTTGTTTTTGCTTTTTTAAATGTTATTTATTTATGTCTTAGGGTGCCTGGGTGGCTGAGTCATTAAGCACCTGCCTTTGGTTCAGGTCATGATCCCACAGTCCTGGCATCTGCCCAAGCCCTGTGTCCAGCCCCACGTCACTCCTTGCTCAGAGGGGGAATCTGCTTCTCCCTCTGCCCCCTCTCCCCCCCCCATGCTCTCTCTCAATCTGTCTTGCTTTCTCTCTCTCTCAAGTAAATAATTTTTTAAAAAATGACAATTATCTCTTACTTTCTTCAAAATTCTAGCTACGCCAGACGGTAATCCCAAGAGTACTTGGTAAACAGAGTAAATTTATATGGGAGAGTAAAACTGTATGTCTGGCTATTTTTTTAGTAAAATAAGAACAAATAGAGGAATTCACCTTCCAGATTGAAAGATATTTATAAAACCATACAATAATGTTTTATTTAGTAGACCATTTAAAGAGGATTACAAGTCAAGCAGCATACCTAGGTGTGTATTGACATTTGATGTGTTGCAGAGGTGGCATCATAAACACCATAGAAAGCAAACACTACTCAATAAAGTTGGAAAAGCTGGCTTTCCATTTAGGACATACATTCTAGATGGATTAAAAGGACACATATTCTAGGTGGATAAAAAATTTTAAATACTTACTTAAAACAATTAGATGAAAAAAATATGAGAGTACTTTTTATAACTTCATATTAAGAAAGGCTTATTTAAATTTTATATAACAAGTATATTTGAAAAAACAGACAAAATGTGGGTCATTATTTTAAAGACAAAAAAAAAAAAAAACAAGCCTCTCTTCCAAACTACGAATTCATATATTAATTTCCTTGCCATGCCTCTGCTCAAAACTTTCACAGTAAAAGCCAGAGTCCAACGACATTTTGGCCCTTTCTTATGTGGCTCCCTGGTACCTGTCTGACTTCATTTCCTACTACCATTCCCCCAACACTCTCTATTCCAGGCATACCGGCATTCACCTCAGACACATTTTTAAAATTCTTTTTTATTGGAGTTCAATTTGCCAACATTTAGCATAACACCCAGTACTCATCCCGCCAAGTACTCATCCTGCCAAGTGCCCCCCTCAGTGCGCATCATCCAGTCATCCCAAACCCCCAACCTCTCCTTCCACTACCCCTTGTTCGTTTCCCAGAGTTAGGTGTCTCTCGTGTTTTGTCATCCTCACTGATATTTTCACTCATCCTCTCTCCTTTCCCTTTATTCCCTTTCTTTTTTTTTTTTTGCTTTTATTTTTTATTTATAAACTTATTTTTATTGGTGTTCAATTTGCCAACATATAGAATAACACCCAGTGCTCATCCCATCAAGTGCCCACCTCAGTGCCCGTCACCCAGTCACCCCCACCCCCACCCACCTCCCCTTCCACCACCCCTTGTTTGCTTCCCAGAGTTAGGAGTCTCTCATGTTCTGTCTCCCTCCCTGATATTTCCCACTCATTTTTCTCCTTTCCCCTTTATTCCCTTTCACTAATTTTTATATTCCCCAAATGAATGAGACCATATAATGTTTTCTGATTGACTTATTTCACTCAGCATAATACCCTCCAGTTCCATCCACGTCGAAGCAAATGGTGGGTATTTGTCCTTTCTAATGGCAGAGTAATATTCCATTGTATACATAGACCACATCTTCTTTATCCATTCATCTTTAAATGGGCACTGAGGCTCCTTCCACAGTTTGGCTACTGTGGACATTGCTGCTATAAACATCGGGGTGCAGGTGTCCCGGCGTTTCACTGCATCTGTATCTTTGGGGTAAATCCCCAGCAGTGCAATTGCTGGGTCGTAGGGCAGATCTATTTTTAAGTCTTTGAGGAACCTCCACACAGTTTTCCAGAGTGGCTGCACCAGTTCACATTCCCACCAACAGTGCAAGAGGGTTCCCCTTTCTCCGCATCCTCTCCAACATTTGTTGTTTCCTGTCTTCTTAATTTTCCCCATTCTCACTGGTGTGAGGTGGTATCTCATTGTGGTTTTGATTTGTATTTCCCTGATGGCAAGTGATGCAGAGCATTTTCTCATGTGCTTGTTGGCCATGTCTATGTCTTCCTCTGTGAAATTTCTGTTCATGTCTTTTGCCCATTTCATGATTGGATTGTTTGTTTCTTTGCTGCTGAGTTTAATAAGTTCTTTATAGATCTTGGATACTAGCCCTTTCTCTGATAGGTCATTTGCAAGTATCTTCTCCCATTCTGTAGGTTGTCTTTTAGTTTGGTTGACTGTTTCTTTTGCTGTGCAGAAGCTTTTTATCTTGATGAAATCCCAATAATTCATTTTTGCTTTTGTTTCTCTTGCCTTCAGTCCTAGCCTCAGCAATCAGACAACAAAAAGAAATAAAAGGCATTCAAATTGGCAAAGAAGAAGTCAAACTCTCTCTTCACAGATGGCATGATACTGTACATAGAAAACCCAAAAGACTCCACCCCAAGATTGCTAGAACTCATACAGCAATTCGGCAGTGTGGCAGGATACAAAATCAATGCCCAGAAGGCAGTGGCATTTCTATACACTAACAATGAGACTGAAGAAAGAGAAATTTGAAAGGAGTCAATCCCATTTACAATTGCACCCAAAAGCATAAGATACCTAGGAATAAACCTAATCGAAGAGGTAAAGGATCTATACCCTAAAACTACAGAATACTTCTGAAAGAAATTGAGGAAGACACAAAGAGATGGAAAAATATTCCATGCTCGTGGATTGGCAGAATTAATATTGTGAAAATGTCAATGCTACCCAGGGCAATTTACTCATTTAATGCAATCTCTATCAAAATACCATGGACTTTCTTCAGAGAGTTTTAACAAATCATCTTAAGATTTGTATGGAATTGGAAAAGACCCTGAATAGCCAGGGGAATATTAAAAAAGACAACCATAGCTGGGGGCATCACAATGCCAGATTTCAGGTTGTACTACAAAGCTGTGGTCATTAAGATGGTGTGGTACTGGCACAAAAACAGACACATAGATCAATGGAACAGAATAGAGAACCCAGAAGTGGGCCCTCAACTTTATGGTCAACTAATATTCGACAAAGCAGGAAAGACTACCCACTGGAAAAAAGACAGTCTCTTCAATAAATGGTGCTGGGAAAATTGGACATCCACATGCAGAAGAATGAAACTAGACCATTCTCTTACACCATACACAAAGATAAACTCAAAATGGATGAAAGATCTAAATGATCTAAATGTGATTTTCCATCAAAATCCTAGAGGAGCACACAGGCAACACCCTTTTTGAACTTGGGCATAGCAACTTCTTGCAGGATACATCTATGAAGGCAGGAGAAACAAAATCAGACACATTCTTAACTCAATGTTATTGTACCTCATGTCCTCTCCCTTCTCCTTCTAACCCAGTCCCTTTGCCCAGATACCCATAGGACTCATTTTCCCTTTTTTTTCAGATATTTGACTGTCATAACATTTGTCCTTCACCAATTGCCTTTCTTGCCAACTCTATTTAAAATCCCTCTTAGCCCTCTTCCCTCTTGTATTATATGTGTGAATACTGCTGCAATGAACATGGGTATGCAGATACCTCTTCAAGATACTGATTTCAATTCCTTTGGATGTATGGATGTATTCCTAGGAGTGAGATGGCTGGATTATATATATGGTCGTTCCATCTTTAATTTTTTGTGCTATACTGTTTTCTGTATTAGCTATACCATTTTACATTCCCATCAGCAGTATACAAGGGTTCCCTTTTCTCTGCGTCCTCGGCAACATTTGTTATCTCTTCCTTTTTTGATAATAGCCATCATAACAGGGCTAGGGGGTAGAGGGAAGTGAGGTGACATAAGTTAAAGGGTGCAAATTGTTAGTTATGATTAGTATAAGCTCTGAGGATCATAATGTTCTTACAGCATGTTGACTATAGTTAATAATACTGTATTGTATACTTAGAAAGTGTTGACAGGAGTTGTAAGCATTCTCACCACACACAAAAGAGTTAACTGTGTTAACTATGTGAGGTTATGGATGTGATAATTATTTGATCTTTGTAATCATTCTCCACTGTATATGCATATCAACTCATCATGTTACCTACCTTAAATATATAGAATTATATTTGTCAATTTTTTTTGCTCCTAAGAAAGTATATTTTTTATTTTTTTCACCCTGTAACCCCAGAAAGGACATTTTTAAATGGAAAGCTTACATAAGAAAATAGGGATCCCTGGGTGGCGCAGCGGTTTGGCGCCTGCCTTTGGCCCAGGGCACGATCCTGGAGACTCGGGATCGAGTCCCACGTCGGGCTCCCGGTGCATGGAGCCTGCTTCTCCCTCTGCCTATGTCTCTGCCTCTCTCTCTCTCTGTGTGTGACTATCATAAATAAATAAAAATTTTAAAAAAAAGAAAATATATAGTGATCCACGAAACAGCTTGAGGTAAATACACGATAATAGGGAAAACCAATAATAATAATAATAATAATAATAATAATAATTCCACTTATCCTCCTTAGAAGCACAAAACCCACAAGAAATGATAGTGCAGAGGCTGGAGAGCCTGCTAAGGAATCAAGGCATCAAAGCCAAGGTGATCCAGGAGGAGGGCTAAGACATGGGATAGTCTCAACTAACTATGTTCTGCTCTTAGCTACTGAGGACAGGCATGTCACCACAGCTAGGCAGTAGCTCAAGAACACCGTCAAAAATGGTTGTGCTAGATAATAGCATGTTGATTCCACATAAATGTGTGTAAGTTCCTGAGATCATAGGAAATCCTCCCATAAGTTCGAAGTTATTCATAGTTGAAACAAATTTTGAAAATAAATTAGATCCTTTTAATGTTTCCTATCATTTGCTGTATTATCTTTTAAGCAATTATGGTGATCTGACATTTTATGTATTTTATTTTTATATTTTTATTTTCTCTATACAACTCCCCCCACCCCAGCCTACTGCTGGAATATAATCAGTTCTATGAGAGCACGTGTTTGATATGTTGTATATTTCCATGTCTCCAGCACCAGAGACAGAGCCTGGCAGTGCCTCAATACATTTTTTAAATGAATGAATAAACAGACTTAATTGGTGAAATCTAAAGAGAAATGGGCAGGATATAATGATTTAATGAAATTTTTCTATAAATTGATTGTCTTATTACATTCAAAAACAGACAAAGTAAACATGAGAAATCATAATTAGTGGTTAATTTTGTATAGTAAGAATATGGGCTTCTTGTATTTTTCTATAATTTTAAATTTTATTAAAAATTTTTAAATAACTCAAAAAATGAGATTAAAAAATTGTTACTTTTACTAAGGATATGCGCACGGTTGAGATTCTTAATCCAATCATCAGATTTTCAAAAGTGGAAATAACTCAGTATCCAATAATAAATTAACACTTTAAAAAGACAGTGTGTTAAATCTGTTTGATGAGATTTCATACAACCATTAAGAAGCATATTCTGCCATTAGGAATATTTAATGACATGGGAAGTGTTCAAAATAAAAATTTAAGTGAAAAAAATAAGTCATGAAATGGTGTACACAGCAAGATCTTAAATTTGTTATATGTGTGTTAGTGTGTGTATATATAAGTATATTACAAAAACAATAAAGAAAATATACATCATTTTAGCATGATTTCTAAGAAATGAGATTGTAAGAGATAATTTTTATGCTTTTTCATACTTCCAAAATTCTGATACAAAATGTTAGAATCAGAAAAAGAGAGAAAATCTCTTGGAAATAAAATTTGCTCTGTTGTATTTGAATTTTGTCTCTTAATAGAATCATATGATATTTAGGAACATTTCTGTTTTTGTTTCAGAAGTTAGCTTTATAACCATACATTTATATAATTACCTTTAGTCCTCTGTTTATAAATGTCTAGTATTTCCTATTGTGGACAGTGATATTATTCTCTTGTGTTTTTTTCTCTCCACTTCCTTCCTATTCTCTATTGTACCACCCAATTTTAGTTAATACTATTATCTTTGTTGGTTTTTCCCTTTATCTTGTTATATTTTTAATACCCTATCTTCATGCAAGCTAACTCATTGAATGGTATAAATTTTTTGAGCATCAAAATATAGATATGATGGCCATTGTTGTAATCACTAACTATGGTAGTTACCTGGCTCTATGCCAGTGCTCCAAAGCCTGTGGGCAAGAGCTTCTCGCACTACTTGTATTTGTGACTGTGAGAATCAAACCTCAAAACTTCCAGACAAACTTTTTATTACTATTAGCAGTAGTAGTGTCACTGCATTATCAATGCTTTACATTAAAAATTAATGCGTTGCTCATATGCCTGAAACTTTGCAGATTTTGTATGAGTGAAATCTGTATCAGTTTCCTGGAGGAAATGGAATCTATTTCATGTGGTTCAAATGAAGAGACATTATTAGATAAAAGTCTCCTTACGGAGGTGTGAAAAGATTTAAAAGAACAAGCAAGGGATGGAGATAGCAGCCACAGACTAGCAACGGAGGAAAGCTTTTATCACTCAAGGAAGGTTTTTATCACTCCAAAGCCTGGAGTGGAAAGGGAAGGAAATAGTGTTACTGGATCCCGGAGAGACCTAGTACCAAGGAGAAGCCCACTCAGTGGAAACTGATTGTGGAGGAGAAAGCAAAACTGTAGCACCAGAGTCAGCATAGAGTAGGAAAAAAAAATGTCCTACCTCTTTCTAGTCCCATTTTGTGATCACTCATTGAGATCATGCCTCTCATTGCCTGCATCCATTCAAGATGCAGCTGGGAAGAGAGCCTGCAAGATTCAGTCAACAGGGCTCAGCCTCTCCAGACACTAATCAGGGCAGAAAAGGGCAGGTTAAGTATCTGTGTGTGTTTGGGATTGGCAGTGGAAAATAACTTGCATATGCTACCACTTTGCCACTTAGCAAATGCAGCAACTTTCACTTCTGTATGGTGCCATCATTTCCTGCAGACCCATCTTTAGACTAGACCTCTGTGTTTTTCCTCTTCTGTTTTCTGGTCATAAAGAGTTCTGCATGAAACCATAGGGACTGGTTCACAGTGAGTTAGGACAGTGGCAAGGAATGGTCAGTAGAAAAAAAAAATCTCTCTCCTCTTGCACTGGGGCGATTTCTTGCTGGGGCCTTCCATTAGCCAAACCCTACAAGAACATAGAGGGCTAGGTAGCCCAGGTGATGAAGTCTGCAGGCAGCAACCTGACAGACAGAGATGGAGCTGTGGTGGTGGAGGACAAGCATAAACATCACAAATTGAATCTGTTGAAATTGGGTCTTGTATTGACTCAATTATTGAAACTCTATCAATACACAATTAGAGCTGTCACATTTTAAATGGGTAATATTTAAATAATTTTGTTTTCAGTCTGTAGTGTGCATAAGTTTTCCATTTATACAGAGATAACTGTCATGTTTGAGGAACAGTGTGAATTCAAGAGTAAGAAGAGTGGGGGAAAAGCAGCTATTTCACTGTTTTCAAACAACTGTTGCCAAAGATACTTAAATAATAATAAATAATACCAAGTTAGTTTCCAGAGCACTCTAACCTGGGTGACTGACTGATTAGGCTTCTCAAAGAACAATGAACTTTTCTCCTGTTGATGTTCTCACAGGAGATAATACATTCCTCCACCATTTAGTGAACTACCTCGTCAAAAACACTTAGAACTTTTGGATCTCCATACACTCAAAGTAATTTTTAGAGCACCATAGCTTTTGCTGATGATGAATTATTTTCTGTAATTATTACAATGCTAAACAAACATTTTTTTAGGCAGGATAGTGCCTTAATATTGTATTTTTTAGATATGTCTGTGTTACTTCATGCAGTTGTCCTATCCATTTTCATTGTTGTATAGTTTTCTTTATAAAACGTATAATAATGTTTTTCCATGACTCTTGATTTGAAGTTTGAGTTAGCTACAGTTTGAGTTTTATACGTAATGTTGTTAAGATGATTCTTTTATAGTCTCAGTGTATGAGAGTTGCAAATTTAATCATTGAACACTCCAGTCCTCAGTTTAACAGATCAAGATACAAATCACTCATAAAATTATGTAATAAAGTCAAGTTTACTTTTTTGATGATTTAACTTTGCTATGTTTTAAAAGGAAACATTTTTATTTCATCCAAAATATATTGTTTTTCAGCTATCCCATGTATGCCAAATTTTCCCATTTCTTTACTCCTTTGTAGGGAGAATATTTTATTTGTTGTATCTTGTAGAATTATGGCAATCATCAATAATCAATAATTTATATCAAGACAATATTTATATTTTGAAGCAAATTAAGTAGTTTTTATTTTCTTTAGATTCAAGTAGATGCCCTTAATTCCCAGCTTTGAGAAAAAGCCTAAGCATCCCATAATGCACGAGTGATATAAATAATGTCAGAAGACAAAACATTACTTTCTGACCTTCGCACAAATTCTCCTATGCCCTGTTGCTGGGGGGCTGAGAGCCCTTTAAACTTAGTGACCTACTTAGCGTGGCTGTAAATGTCATTCTTATTCATGGCAACATTTAATGCTTTCCTGAATTTTGCTAAACTATTTACCACAATGATATATTGAAGAATTGAATTCCACAGCTTGATTGTGTGCTGCATAAAGAATTGTATTGTTCATCAGTCTAAAGTGGAATGCGATTCATTCTCATTGAGAGTCCGCTTGTTTCTGTGGTATGAGACTGGGAGGAGAAAACACCTTATGTTTTCAGTAAAACATTCATTATTTTTATAGCTGTTTTTCTTTTTCATCGTTTACTTCTCTCCATTACTAAGTAAATCACACTATCATGCCTTCCAGACATGAATTTTTATATTTATTTTGGCCTTTTTACCCAGCATTAACATTTGGCCTGATTTTAATCTGTCACACTTTACATAATCTTCATTATAAATTGACTACTGAGTGAAACTGATGCTCCAAAGAAATCTACAAGCACTGCAAGGAAAAGGCATCAACATTATACAGTTAGGAATAAATCAGAAATGAAAACTCGGAATTTTTAAGTTCTGTTCTTATGAATGCTCTGTGTTGTCTTTTGTTTTCTTATATCTGCTTGAAAATTAGAAAATTCTTTTCTAATTATAGTTAAGTTATATTAAAATTTTTATCTTATTTAAAACAAATGTTTCCTTATAATCAACATCGAAATAAGTTCTCATACTTTTTTTTACATACTATAAATCAATGCAAATGTCCGTGATACCTCTAAGTCTAAATGGACTCATACTGAGTGTCTTTTGCAAAGACATTTGTAGTTAGCACTTTTCCTCATCAGTGTTTCAAGAGTACTTTTCTAATATCAACAGGAAAGGAATACAATCATTTTCGCTATCCAGAAAAATTGTTTGCGATAATATTATTCTTTGCATACTAATTGTAGAACCAATGATTTATGTATATCCTAAAATACTTCCTATATATAATGCTAAGATTTTTTTAAAGGATTGAAAATAAGAGACAAACGCTACTGATGAATAGTATCCATAATTATACTGATACTCAAAAGAACAAAATGGCAATAAGATTTTTATGAAAATGAACTCAATAATTAATTTTTGCACATAAATTTAGATATATTGAGAGTTTATTACTTTGTATATGGTTATTTCTTGTGGGATTCTTTTCATATATTACTTTGGACATGTTTGCCTTAATCTTTACTTTCATAGACGATTCTATGACTGTTAAAATTAGAAGTCTGCTAGGTGAACTTTTCACAGAAAATATATTGCCTTTCATCCATTAAACAATGTAATTGCTTAAACAAATCAAATGTGTGTATATTAATAATCATATCAAGATCTGTAACCCCTCTAGACTACAATGATATAGTAATTTAACAAGAATTGCTTTGTTCCTCTACAAGCCTGTCAGATCTAGGTTTTAATTATCTTCTCACCACCTCTAGGCCTTTTCATATTCAGACGGTATGTAAATTAATGTAGTCTCTCATTTTGAAAGAGTTAAGGGATAAGAATATCTCTAGAATATTTCTCTCTTACCTCTATTAACCACATATCTACTTTTTTATAGAGTGTAATTCAAAAGGAAAATACAGAAACTTAATTCTGGAGAGTGAGAGCAATAGAAAAAAACCCCTGCTTTTAACAAAATAAACACTAACAATCCTTAGGGTCATCAAAGTATAGGTGAAGGAAAATTTGTTTGTTTGTTTGTTTGTTTGTTTATTTATTTATTTTTGAAGATTAGTTTAAAAAAACTTTTTTACAAGGGCACCTGGATGACTCAATCAGTTGTGTCCAACTCTTGATTTCTGCTCAGGTCGTGGTCTCAATCAGGGTTGTGAGATCAAGCCCCATATCAGGCTCTGCGCTCAGTGGAGAGTCTGCTTGAAATCCTTTCTCTCCCTCTTCCTCTGCACCCCCGGCCGCCACTCCTGCTCGTTCACTCTCTCAAATAAATAAATAAATCTTAATTTTTTTTTTACAAATTTCTAAAACAAACAAAATTCTGTGCTCATTAAAATACTTCTTTGTTCAAAAAAAAAAAATTTAAGCCCCTAAGTATATGTCAGGTAACTATTTTAAACCTGCAGCTATAATATTGAACTTAGAAGGACAAAACCCCTGTCTTTGTCTGTCTGGCTACATCTTGCATGGTAAGGGGAGAGACAGAAAATAAATTATTAAAGATACGATATATAATATACCAGGTAGTGGTAAGTGCTGTGAAGAAAAAGAAATTGGGTAATGGGAGGGAGCGAATGAAGGCGAAAATCTAGGGAAATCATAAAAGGCTTTTCTTACATGGAAGTTGAGCAGTGAACAGTAGTAAGGGAGTAAAATATGGATATCTGTGGGAACAGCATTAGAGATGGTCAAAGCTGATTCCAGGCTTTAGAATCTGATCAATTGAATGATGGAATTATCATTAACTGAGATGAGAAAGACTAGAGGAGAAGAGCATTGGCAAAAATCAGGAGTATAGATTTGGGCATGTTACTGTAGGGTTTGATCCGGTTGGTAGTGAAATGAAATAGGCCAGGCAAAGGTGGGTCGAGGCAAGCTTTTAATGGAAGCGCTCTCAGGGGAGGTTCCAGGGCCTGCAAGGGAGGGAGACCAGGCAAGTCACGCGCGGGGATAATACAGGTAGGCTTTTATAGGGAAGGGTAGGATGGTGCCGGTATAGAGTAATAGCTGCTTATGTCTATATATGGTATGGGGTTAGGTAAGGTTCAGTTTCTGTTCCTGCATAGGTCCTGTTTTCCCATGATGATGTGTCCTTGGGCGGTCTCCTAGTGGCGGGAAAGTCCCAAGCAGGGTGACAAGATGCCCCAATCGCCTCCCGATCCCCCTTGATCCCACCGGCCCAACAGTTACTTTCGAAGTACCTGTGAGATATGCAAAGGGAAATAACACAATTTGATATTAGAGTTTTAGTGAAAAGTCCATACTGAATTATAAATTTGGTAGTTATCAACATATAGATGTTATTTGAAGCCATGGGTTTGATGTGACAATGAGGGACTAGGTAAAGATGCAGAAGAGAGGAGGTCTAAAGACTAAGCCCTGGAGCTTTCCAGTCATTGGGAATAAATTAGAGGAAGAGGAAATAGCAACAGAAAATAAGAGAACACTTGTGTGATCAAAGGAAACCCAAGAAAGAGTATTGTACCAGAAACCAAATGAAGGAAAGATTTGAACTAAGAAAGAGTGAACAGTTGTGTCAGATACTGTTAGCTGGTGAAGCACAATAACGATTGTGATTGATTATTGAAATTCACAAAATGGGGGCCAAGAAAAAATGTCACTAAGATGTGAAGATTTTAATGTAAAGAGGCTCAAAAAAAGAGAGAAAGCTATACAAGTATATGAAGTTGAAGTTTTATTTGGAACAGGGAACAGTACAGCCTATTCATGTGCTGCTGAGAAATACCCACAAGAGAGGGAAACTCAGAAAAAAGAGGAGAAAGAGAATTGTGTCTTTGAGTAGGAAGAGCAGATGGGATCCAATTCACAACTGTAAGGGTTAGCCTTGGATAGCACCAGTAACCATTCTTTCTTTGATAGCAATAGGAGGGAAGGGAAGAAATAAACCTAGACAAAAGTAAATTGGTAGATGTGATGGTAAGAGTAGAGTCTTTTATCAGTTTTGTTTTGTATCATCAACAAATAAGAAAGGTCATGAACTGAAGGTAAATAAGGAGAAGGGAAAGGTTCCTACTTTGTGAAGAGGTAAGGTATGAAATAGTTACTTAAAAAAGGAGGAGAATAAATGCATTAGGGAAATATGCTATGATTCTGTTAGGACTCATGCATTTACAATGAGATTCTTTTAGCACTTTTATGTGTTTTTCCATTCAAGTTTAGTTGCTTAGGTGCAGATATAAAATAGAGAATTATATTTAGTTGGGTTTTATCAGGCAAGTAAGATGAAAAGAGAAAAGACAAGGAAATTGAGTATATGTGAGGGCAAGCTAGGCTGGGTAAGGTTGAAAGTAATAATTGAAGGAATGAAAGACAGGGAAAATATGAAGGTCAGTTGATTGATGGTTCCATGCAATTGAATATTAGAGGTTAGTTTAGAAGATGGAAGGAGTTGGAAAGAAAGAAGGCAGTGGTCAGAATGCAGAATGGATGCATGGAAATGAGATTATGGAGTGAGTACAGATACATTATATCAGATATCAGAGTGAGAAGGCATGCAGACTGACTTCTTGATCTTCATATTTGAGCCAGGAGGAGGTTGAGTCATGGTTCAACATTGGATTCATTGGTACAAAGACCTCTGGTTCACAGGCACCACAAGACTCTAAAATGGTGCAAATTCTCCCTGCTTTTCAGTCCTGCCTTGGTTGTCATTTTCCCAGGAAAACTGGAGTGAGGGGAACTATTAGGCTGAGTGAATTACCATTGTATTTGCAAGTCTTTCAGCCTGTGTTTTGTCCTGGCTGCTAACACCTTGGCCAATAGCTTGATAGCCAAACCCAACATTTGCCCTCAGATAGCATCCTTGTCTCATCCTTATTTGTAGGGCTCTTTTCTCTAGAAATCAGCTCATTTAGGCTGGAGTGCCTCCACTACTCTCTGAATGTCCTTTAGAACATTTTTTGTTTTATTTGGATTTATCTTGTACTACTGGAACAAAGATATCCTGCATCATCTTACATCCTATGCAGAGTGGAATTTACTATCAATGTTTTCAACTTCTTGATGCCTGCCCCCACTATAATCAGAACCTCTTAGGATGAGCTTAATCAATGACTGAATGGCGAAACCAAAAAAATCTTTTCCTATGGTTCTAAATGATCATGATCATTTTTCTTTCCCTGAACCTCCATAGTGTTCAATATATATTTGGGAACATATCACATTCTGCTTTATTTTTATCCCTTCTAGATTATTCCATGTAGGAAATCCTGACAACTTTGCCTCACAATTTAGTCCTCAGTGATCTACCTTTTTGGATGCAGAAGTGCTCATCACTCCATCTCCTAGTGTACCTGACACAATTATTTGGCAATAATAATCAGATTTCTAGATTCTTCATCATCATGCCTTTCATCTGAATGCATTCATGCTTGTTTATGCTTCTGTAACCTGGCATCCACAGCTAGAAAGTCTTCCATGTTCAAGAAGCATGCAGTCATATTTAATTCCTTTACCTGGCCACTCCAATTTATGTCTAACTTTCATTAAGTTTAAATTGCAATGAAAGATTTTGGGTTGGTTTCATATTAAACTTCAAGTCAAAGAAAAACACTTGGTAATCTCCATGTGGAGCAGAAAGCAGTTTAATCTAGACATCCTCCTTTTCTATTCTGGAGTGATAAACAAGTTGAACAAAAGGTCAAGATTTTATCTGTATTGCAATTTACTTTGTTACAAGGCATGATTACAGTCTATGGTGTCCTATTAATTATTATGAATTTTTATCTAATATATTAAATATTGACACATTTTTAAAATTGAATATTTCTTAAGCATAGTTTATATGCTTTGAGACTTCATTCTTCCTCCCTTATTTGTATCTGCTCCTTTAGCACTAGTAAACAAAGAAGATATTTCATTTTATTTTTTTAAAGATTTTATTTATTCATTTATTTGAGAGAGAAAGAGAAAGAGCACAAGGTGAGGGGCTAAGGGACAAGCAGACTCCCTGCTGAGCATGGAGGCCAACCTGGAGTTCAATCCCAGGACCCTGAGATCATGACCTGAACCAAAGTCAGACACTTAACCAACTGAGCCACCCAGGTGCTCCACAGAGAAGATATTTTAAAATTCTATCTTTGTTCATAATGGTTGCACATCTCATAAAAACATGATTGATTAGAAAATTCATGTGTCTGAACTGGTCCTTTTAGAAACTGAAGACTATTAATATCCCTTCACAAAATATTTTACAAATAAACACAATTATTAAGCACATGTGTTCTATACTCATAGACCAGGGACTAAGTGGCATAACTGATTGCTATATTCTCATGGTCCTAGAAGTCATAAGTCAGTTGCAGAAAGTAAGTAAATACGTAGGCTACCTTACTATTATAATATTGTATGGCATATCATGTTAATCGTAAATGTGAGTTTAGGGTGCTTGATATCTGACTTTGAAATATGAGCAAAGTAAGATAAATTTGACTATTTGGAAATTGTTATCAACTATTAATAGTAAGTGGTAATTAGACTTCCTCATACTGTTTATAAGGAAATTTTTAGTTATCTCATAAAGTTGCAAGATACATATCAAGCTTTTCTACCAAGAAATAATGATTTTAGTTGGATTAGAAACTTATTTTAAAGTTAAGCTGGTATCTAATTAAAGACTATGCTCAGTTGTTAGCCATTAATATATATGAGTGTATGTTCATATATATTAATATATGTATGTGAACACACATATATTCAAACATATTCTTACTATTTATTCAATATTCTGAATAAGCTAAAGAATACATTGAAATTTAACAATAAGCTATGAAATGACTGATACAATTAGCAATGCCTTATATATATGAATTTTCTTTTCTTGAGATTGTGTAACAGAAATAAAATTCAGAATGAAAGGAATATTGTGAAGTTAAAATGGTAAACTAACTACAATTGTCAATCATTATGCCAATTTTATGTTATGTTCATCAAAACAACCCCATATTTTATTGCCTGACTTTGCAATAATAAAATATTATACATGTGAACTTGTAAGATACATTAATAATTTAAAAAGTGATTTGTTTTAAACATTGTGGATAAGCATGTGATTTCCTTACAATAAAAGAAATTTCAAACTATTTCTTCTCCATTTCCTCTCCTTGCTTTGACAAATCTAGGCCCTTATAGCTTAGTACTTTGAATGCACTTTGGTTATTATAGAAATCAGTTGATGGACACTTGGGCTGCTTCTGTAATTTGGCTATTGTAAATAATGCTGCTAAAAACATAGGAGTGCATGTATCCCTTTGAATTAGTGTTTTTGTATTTTGAGGGTAAATACTCAGTAGCGGGATTCCTGGATCATAGGGTGGCTCTATTTTTAAGGTTTTGAGGAACCTTCATACCATTTTCTACAGTGGCTGAACATGTTTGCATTCCCACCAACAAGAGGGTTCCCCTTTCTCCTCATCTTTGCCAACAACTGTTATTTTGGGGTTGTTAAATTTTAGCCATTCTCTCAGGTGTTACTTGATATCTCACTGTGGTTTTGATTTGGATTTCTCTGGTGATGTGTGATGTTGAACATCTTTTCATGTGTCTGTTGGCCACCTGGATGTCTTCTTTGGAGAAATGTCTATTCATGCCTTCTATCCATTTTTCAATTGGATTATTATTATTATTTTTTAGTTATTGAATTGTATCAGTTCTTTATATATTTTGGATACTAACCCTTTATCAGATATGTCATTTGCAATTATCTTCTCCCATTTAGTAGGTTGCCTTTTAGTTTTCCAAGACGCTAGTTTCAATTTCACTACAGTAATATACTTAGAGAGTTTCTTGACTTCTCTGAGGCTTAGGTTCTTTTTTTAACCTAACATACAAAAATATAATATATGCTTTCTTAATAGTACTATAATTGAATAAGATAATACATAGAAAAGAACTTCTTTTGCTCTAAAGTATCATGAAAAAAAGATGTTTGGTTATTATGTTTTCAATAACAGTTTCTAAAAAGAAAGGAGAGATGAGATAGAGGTAGAGGGAGAGAGAGAGAGAGACAGCAAGAAGAAGCAACTTATTCCCTTACTTTTATAAAATTAGCATCATAATCGTCTAAATCAGTATGCCAAATTGTTTCCTAAATGGAGAAAAGGCAGGTTATGAAGAAGTTGACTACATGGGAGTGTTTTGGTTGTCACAGTATCTAGAAAGTGCTACTTGTTTATGGGGATGGGTAGCTGGGAGCCTAAACTTTCTATAACCTGCAGAATAGTGCTACAGAAAAGAATTATCTTATTTTAAATGACAATACCTATATCAAGAAAATATTTTTAAAATTTTCTTCATATTTGAGCTAAAGAAATTGAACTATATATTGGTAGCTATATTTTTAAATTCTGGATCAAAGACCAACTTGTATAATAAACCAAATATACTCCTACTCATATCATATGTTCATGTGATAAAATATTTAATGAAATCCAACATAACCTGCTAAATTACATATGTCTATAATGTAAGAAATTTTAAATAATTATTTATGGTGCTATATAAACCTAACTTTATAATTTGAATTATTTCTATTCCATGTTAATTTTTGATATACTGTAGGAATATTTTAACATTATAGTACAAAGTTTTGGGACAAAAAATACTTTACTAGTTATGAAGCTCAGTGCCTAAAAAGAAAAAATAATTAAGATTTATGGTATTATTTAGCACTAGGCAATTGTAAAATGTTCTGAAAAATTAAAAAACAAGCCTATTGGGACGCCTGGGTGGCTCAGCAGGTAGCTGAAGGTAGCTCACACCTGCCTTCAGCCTGGGGTGTGATCCTAGAGTCCCAAGATCTCTCTCTCTGTGTCTCTCATGAACAAATAAATAAAATCTTAAAAAAAAAGAAAACAAGCCTATTGTCCCTGACCCCAGTATTAGTTGAGGCAACTTTTAAACATAGTGGGATGAATCTAGTGACTCGTCTTTACACTGGAAGGGTGTCTTTGCAAGTAGAAATTAATCTTTCTTGACTCCAGATTTAAAAGTGCTTTCCATGGCTCAGTGTTAAAATCAATGCGTTCATTATATACTATCAAATCATTCACCCTCCTTTGCATTTGAGCAGTATTAGATGTTATCTTCCAAATACTTTCATGGGGGTGGTGTTCAACTTCTGTGATTCTTCACATATGAACTGTCTTTAATCCTCTTTCTTGCCATTAATTTGAGTCCTCTCCAGGCTGTAAGCAAGTAAAAGATCCATACACACCATTATATCAAGCTCTAAATACTATAAAGACTATAAATTTTGAAAAATTGTGAGTAACATTGTAGCTTTCTAACTTCATCCTAATGAAATGTTGATAATAGGACCTAACAATTTCTACTACTTTTAGGAAAGCAAACCACTAGAGTAATCAGTTTTCTTGGATTTCAGTAATGGTTTAGGATTTGTTTCCTACCAGTCACCTTACAGAGACAGATATTGTTGCTTTTTTTTTATTTGTTCACCTGATATTTGCTTCAAGGAAAGTGCTGCTCATTTCCATATAATTCAAAACTATTTATACAGTGATTCAGTCCAGAAAGTTAGGGGGTGGAATATAAATATTAAAAGAATATTAGTAATGGTGGAATATGGTAATGTCATCAATCAGGAATAACCTTGCTTAGCTTGGTCCTTATGTACTCTGCAAGTTCAATTTACTTCTTTTTTTTTTTAATTTTTTTTTTTTTATGATAGTCACAGAGAGAGAGAGAGAGAGAGGCAGAGACACAGGCAGAGGGAGAAGCAGGCTCCATGCACCGGGAGCCTGACGTGGGATTCGATCCCGGGTCTCCAGGATCGCGCCCTGGGCCAAAGGCAGGCGCTAAACCGCTGCGCCACCCAGGGATCCCCTGCAAGTTCAATTTAATTGAAAAGGGGAAATGAATAAAAATTGTAAGCCTTCTGTATGAATTAGAGTGGTTTATTCTTTTATCATGTGACATCTTGATTAAAATACTTTTATTTCTTCTAATTTCAATGTTACCTAGAGCCAACTTTAATTTTTTGGAAGAGTTGTTAAATCCAACTTCTTCTCTCTGTTCCTTTTTTATGTACAAATCATGAGGCGATAAATTCAAACAAAATGTTTCCTGACATAGGGACCTGATCATTTTCTCTTTGAGTTGGGTAAATTAATCTTTCATTTCCCATCACAGGATACAAAATTTTCAGGAAAATATATTTAAAAATACAACTAAAGGGTCCCCTGGGGGCTCAGTTGGTGAAGCGTCTGCCTTCATCTCAGGCCATGATCCTGGAGTCCTACATCCAGCAACCTGCTCAGTGGGAAATCTGTTTCTCCCTGTCCTTCTGTCTCTTCCTCCTGCTTGTGCTCTCCTCTCCCTCTCGATCACTATCTCTCTAAAATAAATAAATAAAATCTTTTTAAAAATACAACTAAAATGTTATTAAGCTGATTAAATATTGTATGTAGTAAATACAGTTAATTTAAAATAATACTCATTTCACCATTTCTATGGTTATACCTACATTGCAAGTGCTTGCTACATTTACTCTCCAAAAATGTTTCTTGCAGTGCATTTGCCTTTTTTACTGCTTCTCAACTCTTTAAATTAAAAGTCACTATACCCAAGGAACACAGTTTCTATATTGATAGCCCATTTATGGCCATATAAACAACTTTTTAAGATGACATATAACTTCTTGGTGGATATTTTCTTAGAACCATGTCTATGAGACTATAAGTTCTCCATTTAAATGGACTTTCCTTAATATATTCATGGTATAGTGAAGGAACCAACCATAATCTCTGATCTGAGAATTTTATTCTTTCTAGTTCTTGGATCTATCACTAAATGAGTGACCCTGAGAATTAACTTATCTTGATTACCAGTAATTTCTAAATAGTAGGGATTAGCCCTTGTCTTTCCAGCTTGTTTATGTACTGTTGTGAATATGTCTTTTTTTTCTTTTGCTGGTTTTTCTGTTTATTATTGAAAATTAGAAACATACACAAAGGAAGAAAACAAGCCCCTTGTGCACCCCTCCTCAAATAAATTCCCTCTTTATTCACCATAAGATTTATACTCTTAGATTGCATGTTTTCCTCATTGCATTCTTAATACATGGATATATATTCCAAAACAATATTGATGTTCTTATTAATAACTATAGTTTTCATATCATTCAGATGCAAGTACTAGAGTTGTTACATAATTAAATCTATATCCTTTGCCTCATATCTTCCCAAATCTCCACTTAAGAGATTCTTTGTATTAGGCTAAAACACAAAACACTCCAGGGATTATCACTACTCCACTTACTACTAGCAGCATTGTCCTTGCTTCTATCTAACCAGCAATTGATGTGATTCCAGAATTCATTCTTAGAGTCAGCTTCCTAAAACCACTGCCATTTCCAACTATCTTAGTTTGAGTTTTCCCAGCAACAGATTCTGATATGAGAATTTGAATGAAAGCAGTTTATATGGGAGGTGATCTCAAATCCTGGAAACCCTGATAGGGTAATGAAAAAATGAGAGATGGAAGGAAATAAACCAATAAACAATTTGTTACCTAGCAGCAAATTCATGAAGCTGAGCTGGGCTCAATCCATACAGAGAGGATAAAGGAGGTCATCTACCCGAGGATAAAAGAGGCTGTGGTACTTATCCTCACACTCTCCACTGTCATTGGCAAAGGGAGATATTAACTCTTTGGCACTTTGGGCCTGCCCTTTGGATAGGTTGGGAGAAAGCCTTCCATGGAGAGCTGCTGATGCTTCCTGAAGGATGTACTGAAATGGTGAGTTGAAAGTGGACACAGGCCAGGCACTAACAGCATCTGCTACTATCCTCCACTATCAGAGGACTTCTCTTTCTAATACAGAAATATGATTACATAATAGTCCTAATTAAAAATGCTAAATGGTTTCCAAATTCCTATAAGAAAAATAAATCCAAATACTCATATGTGCAATTTAAAAAACAAAACAAATAAACAAAGGAAAAAATGAAAAACCAAAAAAAACAGACTCCTAATTCATAGAGAACAAACTGATAGTTACCAGAGGGGAGGTGGGTGGGGGTACTGGGTGAAATAGGTGAAGGATGCACTTCACTTATGTTGATGAGCACTGAGTAATATATGGAATTGTTGAATCACTATATGGTACACTTGAAACAAATTTAACACTGTTCGTTAATTACACTAGAATTAAATAAAAAAAAACTAAAAAGAAAAAGAGAAAAAATCCAAATACTAAAATAAAGTGAAGCATCAGAGGCTCTTCAAAATCATTAATCTAAAAAACAAATGAGCAATCAAAAATAAACAGAAACAGAATCATAAATACAGAGAAAATTGGTTGCCAGAGAGGAGGGGCACTGGGGTGTGGGCAAAATAGGAGAAAGAGATTAAGAGGTACAGACTTCCAGTTTTAAAATAAATAAGTCATGGGGATGAAAAGTACAACATAAGGAATATAGTAAAAAATATTGTAATAAGTTTTGGGGTGCCTGGGTGGCTCAATCAGTTCATCTGACTCTTGATTTCTGCTGCATCGGGCTCTATGCTCAGCACGGAGTCTGCTTGTCTCTCTCTAAGCTCCTCCCAGCCCCACACTATCTTTATCACTTAAATAAATAACAAATAAAATCTTAAAATAATAATAAGAATATTGTAATAAGCTTTTAAGGCATCAAATGGTGACTATACTTACCATAGTGAGCATTTTGTGATGTACATAACAGTCAAATCACTATGTTGTACATTTGAAACTAGTATAATATTATGTCAACTATACTTCATTTAAAAAGTTTTAAAAATTATTTCTAAATATTATTAATAAGCTATGTTCTGGTGTTCTAGATGTGTTGTTTTTCTTTTCTCTGTCTGCTTTAGAATATGGCATATTATTTAACTTTTAGCTTATTTTTTATTCCTATTACCTAGGAAATGTATAGTTCTTTTTCATAGAGAGACTTAGAGAAGTACCCCATATTAACAATACTAGTACAAGAAGGTGTGCTTTTTTTCTATTAGAGGTGATGCAGTTCCAACAGACTCTACCGTATTATCTAATGATCACAAGTAGTCTGTGTGTATATTCAAAAATTAGAATTTTGCAGGAATCTCCATTTCCGTAGTCAAATCCAGATCCAATATGTGATGTGTTTTATATTATTTCCGTTATTTCTATAAATTACTTGAATAAGATCATTCTCAGTCTGTGTAAAGAGAATCACTGGTTCCAGTTCTCCAGAAGCTAGGCATGGGGGTGGAATTGGGGTATATTCAGTAAACTCCTCTTCCCAACCCTCACTTACTTCCTGAAATCAGTTTATATGTCATAGTGAGTTGCTCTCTCAGTTGGTTTAAAATAGTATTTTTTCCTAATTTTTTTTTCTACTGGTAGTAGTCACTACTAAATTCCCTTTGATAATGAGATAGTTTGTGTTTCTTGGATTCTCCCAGAGCACAGAAAGCCCTGCTGACTAAGTCGTATGATTAAGGACACTGAAGCCATGCTGGATGAATGTGGAAAGGAATAGAACCCATATTGTCAAGATTAATTTTCTTTCCTTATGGAGGTAAGGGTTTCAAACCACTTTTTACTTTCATCTGTGGTTCAGGCCACAGTGAAAAGGGAATACACAAGTCCTTTTGGGAAAGTCATTTTGTCAACCTACTATCTAGTTTCTTGTTACCTATTCTTTTGCATATTACTTCAATTTTAGATTCCTGAATGGGAGTTTACCAATAATATTGTGCACACTAATAAAATGGAAATGCTCCACACCGTTTACTTTTTCTTTTGTCTACATTTTTAAAACTACAATATTTCTGTTTATATTTGGTAGTGTACAATTGAAATATTCCAAAAGTGGTACTAAATGTTTAGGATGGAGAGTATACTGGAAACTACCCCATGGGCCTCCTAATTCTTCAGAAGCCAACCCAAACATTCTCTTTTATGATTTTATCTTTATTGCTGCTACATTACAAACCATGGCACCTTGCATTTCACCTCTTATATTTTCCCTAAAATAAAATCGACAAACACAGTAAAAAGGAACTTCTTGTATGGTTCTTTTATTGACAATTTTCTATGGATTGTACAAGTGTATACTATTTCTTTAAATGTAACTATATATCTCAATATATGGAAAACATGGGGGAGATAGGTTATTGTTAAAAATAAAATAAATATTTTAGTAGCAGTATATTGAAAGTGTTTTTTTGTGTGTGTTTTTCTATTGGAAAGATTTTTTTCCTATTGGAAAGATTCTTAAAGGCTTAATTCAGAGTATTATGGTGTGAAGATTAAGTACATGTTTGTATTTATGTGATATAATTATGTTTCAGAAAAAAATAAATTTAAAAATAAAAATTCTTGATATGTGGGACTTTAAGAATATGGGGATAAAAATAATCTTTCTAAAAGCTCAAAGAATATAGCAATTAAAAGATGGACATGCTATTGTCATATTACTTTGTCTAAAAACAAAGTCCCCTTGATCTACAAAATCTTGTTTCTGATTATTAAGATTCTTTCAGTTGATAACTAAGTATCTAAAACTTGATTTTTTTTCAGTTCTTTGTCTTTAGAAACCAGAGAAGAGATAGAAAGTGGGAATAAAAGTGCAGATAATTCTAATACCACTCCTATATTCATGGGACAGACAATATACAGAGATAAACAATTTAACAATCATTTCAGTAAAACATGTTAAATATGGAAGTATGCAACAGAGACACTAATGCCAGCCAGAATGGGAGGATGATGTGGCATGTCAGAGAAGCTAATCCTGGAAGAAACTATGTAGATATTGTGGGAATTAATAAACCATACTGCTTTGAGCATCCTTACCCCTGCCTGTTTTAGTGAATAGATGCAAGAATCGGTGTCAGCAATTACCGATGGGTCATATGCATGTGTTCAGGTTTAGTAGATGCTGCTTAAGAGATTTCCGACATAATTGTCCCAATTTACACTTGCATCAACAGTATATGAGAGTGTCACTTGTTCTATAAACTTGTTACTACTTGGAAGGTAAAAGGAAGGTAGGAGCTGTTGGAGGTAGAGTTTGGAGGTGAATAGTGTTTCAGGGTGAGGGATAGCATACATATGTATATGCTAAGGAGAAGGGGAAACATGGTTCATTTGAGGTACCATGGTGTGTATGTTTGTGGATGAGAATTGATAGAAAATGAGACTAAGTAATACAAAAGAAAGAAATAAAGAGGAAAGAAAGAAAGAAGAAAGAAAGAAAGAAAGAAAGAAAGAAAGAAAGAAAGAAAGAAAGAAAGAAAAAAGAAAAAGGATGAAAGAAAATACATGAGACTAAGTAGGACTAAGTAGTAAGCAAGTATGAGATCATAGGGATTTTGCATGCCATATGGAAAGGTTTGAAATTTATTTTTATGAGACAATTTTATATTAATTTATATATCAATTTTATAATTCATACTATATAATATTATTTATTCATATGTCAGCTCTAGAAAGCCTATTTCTTTCTGTTTTTAATTGAAGTATGGCTGACATGCAATGTTACATTAGTTTCAGGTGTACAACATAGTGATTCAATGAGTCTATACCGTTTTCCATAGTGGTCGCACAAATTTGCATTCCCACCACCAGCTCACTAGGTTCCTTTTTCTCCATATCCTCATCAATACTTGTTATTTCTTATTGATACTAGCCATTCTGATAGGTGTAAGGTGTTATCTTATTGCGGTTTTGATTTGCATTTTCCTGGTAATGAGTGATGGTGAGCATCTTTTCATGGATCTGTTGATCATCTATATGTCTTCTTTGGAAAAATGTTTATTCGTGTCCTCTGCCCATTTTAATCAGATTACTTGTGGCTGATGCAGTGAAATGCCGGGACACCTGCACCCCAATGTTTATAGCAGCAATGTCCACAATAGCCAAACTGTGGAAGGAGCCTCAGTGTTCATCAAAAGATGAATGGATAAAGAAGATATGGTATATATATATATATATATATATATATATATATATATATATATATAAGCTGTGTTCTATGTATACAATGGAATATTACTCACATTAGAAACGGCAAATACTCACCATTTGCTTCAACATGAATGGACCTGGAGGGTATTATGCTGAGGTAAATAAGTCAATCAGAAAAGGACAAACATTATATGGTCTCATTCATTTGGGGAATATAAAAATTAGTGAGAGGGAATAAAGGGAAAGGAGAGAAAATGAGTGAAAATATCAGTGAGGTTGACAGAACATGAGAGGCACCTGACTCTGGGAAATGAACAAGGGGTAGTAGAAAGGGAGGTGGGCAGGGGGTTGGGGTGACTGGGTGATGGGCACTGAGGGGGTACTTGGCGGGATGAGCACTGGGTGTTATGCTAAATGTTGGCAAATTGAACTCCAATAAAAAAAATGTTTGAAGATTACTTGTGGCTTTTTGATGTTGAGTTGCATAAGTTCTTTGTATATTTTGGATATTAATCCTTTATTGACACTTATCTACTCTCATCAATATGTTGTCTTGTTGTCTTTTAGTTTTTTTGTTTTTTTTAATGATATATCATTTATTTATTTGAGAGAGAGAGAACACATGAAAGCAGAGGAGGAGAGGGAGGGGCAGCAGGAAAGGGAGTAGCAGAAGCCCTGCTGATCAGGGTCCCCTGCAGGGAGTTCTGACAGTGGGGCTCCATCCCAGGACCAGGATATCTATGACCTGAGCCGAAGGCAGACGCTTAACCTACTGAGCCACCCAGTGCCCCTGTTGTTTTTAATTTTATTGACGGTTTCCTTCACTGTGCAAAAGCTTTTTATTTTGGTATAGTCTTAATAGTTTATTTTTGCTTTTGTTTCTCTTGCCTGAGGAAACATATCTAGAAAAATGTTGCTAAGGCCAATGTGAAAGAAATTACTGCCCATGTTTTCTTCTAGGAGTTTAATGGTTTCAAATATCACATTTAGGTCTTTAATCCATTTTGAGTATTTTGTGTGTGTGTGTGTGTGTGTGTGTGGTGTAAGAAAGTGGTCCTGTTTCATTCTTTTCCAAGTCGTTGTCCAGCTTTCCCAGCACCATTTATTGAAGACGCTGTCTTTTCGAGAGGTTTAAAATTTATCTTAAAGGTAAAAGAAAAAAAAAAGGTAAAAGGAAACCAATAAATATGAACAACTTTTTAAATGTTGATTAAACTTCAATAAGGTGATTTAGAAAAAAAGGAATGGGGGATTTTTGAAAGACCACAGTATCCAATCTTAAGGAGCCCCGAATAATCAAATTTGGAACATTTCGTGGGAAAAAAAAGATAGCACTGGATTTAAATCCATAAAATAAAAACCACAGAAAAATATCCATAAGTCCATATGGATATAGAGAAAGGAAGGAAGGAAGGAAGGAAGGAAGGAAGGAAGGAAGGAAGGAAGGAAGGAAGGAAGGAAGGAAGGAAGGGAGAAAGAAAGAAAGAAAGAAAGAAAGAAAGAAAGAAAGAAAGAAAGAAAGAAAGAAAGAAAGAAAAGAAAGGACAGATCTTTCTTAGAGTAGAATTCCAAATGATCCATGGAGGAAGAAAGAGGGAAATAGAAAATTCACTACTAAGCATACACTGTGGTCTTAATTGATGAAGAGTAGCTCTGCTGCTGGAGTCTAAAACTGGTAAAAGTTTGATGAGAAGCAGAATTTGCATCATCTCAAACTATCTCTTCAGAAAGATTTGTCAGTGACAAATGGAAAGATAGTAACTTTACAGTGGAAAAACCTGGAAATGATCTTACCCAAATGATTATGGGTAACAGAACTAGTAATAAAACATGTTGACATAATGAAGTGTTTGATGTGATGCACAAAAGGGCACAACATCATGTCTGTGATGTTCTTACAAAAATGTATAACCTCATTCAAATCATGAAAAAAACATCAAACAAACCCAAACTGAGGACCATCTACAAAGTAACCGACTAATACATATCAATAGTATCAAGATGATAAAAGACAAAGAAAAACTCAGAAACCATCAGAGATTGGAAGAGACTAAGGAGACAAAACAACTAAATACAATATGAAATAGGACATTGGATCCTGGAACAGAAAAATGGGAATCAGTGCAAAACATGGGTGAGATGTGAATAAGATTTATGGTTCAGGGAATAGTATTGAACCAATATTAATGTACTGATTATGATCATTCTTATGTAAAATGTTCACTTCAGAGGATAGATGAGGAACTATCTTCACTATTTTTGCAAATTTTCTGTAAGTATAAATTCAAAATTAGCAGTTTAAAAAATATAATTGATTTTTCACGGTAGGAAAGGAAGTAGAGATAGTCACTGCCTGAAACGCAGTGACTTCAATGAATAATTGTAAAATGAATAAATAAGTGAAATAATAAGAGACAATGTACGAAACTCCCAAAAGGTGCGTAGTGGCCCCAAATGCCATAATAAAAGGGACTTAAATGTTTCCTAATCATTTATTTCAGAACATATAAGTCAAACATTAAATTTCAAAATGCGTTAAATCCATAGCTCCTAGTTCTCTTAGAACAATAACAACAAAATACAAAGAACAAATGGAACAGAAGTTTTATGTTGGAGAAAGGTAGTACCATCTTATCTAGGCCTCCAAGAGAACATAAATAAAAACTAAACATCAGAATGGAATAATAGAGGGAGCAGTGATATGTTTAATCTCTAGGTTAAGATAAATTAGAAAATGGGCAGCCCAGGTGGCTCAGCAGTTTGGTGCTGCCTTCGGCCCAGGGCCCGATCCTGGGGACCCCAGATCGAGTCCCACATCAGGATCCCTGCGTGGAGCCTGTTTCTCCCTCTGCCTGTGTCTCTGCTTCTCTCTTTCTCTCTGTGTCTCTCATAAATAAATAAATAAAATCTTTTTAAAAAATTAGAAAAAAACATTTTAATACCTATATTTAAACACTTCACAGAAAAAGAGAGATTGAGATCCAAAAATCAGTGTAAGTGCCAACTTAAAATACCCAGTAAAAAGGAAACTGAGAATTGTGACATCTATGTGTTTCGTTAGCACAGTGAAAAGAAGGAAAATAAAAACAATAAAGATCATGAATAGGACATTTACGGCCTCTAGTCTAAGCTGCTTATGAAGTCTAAAATTATGACTATATAAAAGTGAGCTGCCTAGTATGTTCACTACAAGCCTTATGTGGTTACTGAGCACTTGACATATAGCTAATCCAAATTGAGTCCTGTTGTAAATGTGCAATATATACCATATTTTGAAGACTTAGTATGAAGGAAAGAATGTACATTACCTTATGAAATTATCTTGATTATATATTGGAATATTATTCTAGTTAGGTTAACAAAATTAGTTATTAATCTCATATAATTATTTTACTTTTTGTATTTTATTTTTATTTTACGTTTTGAATGTGACTACTAGAAAATTCAAAATTATTTCTGTGGTATACATTTTATTTCTGCTTGCATTATATTTCATTTGGATAGTGCTGATACAGAAGATGAGAGCTGAAGCAGTATTTTTAGCAGCATTGAGCATAATCAGTAAAACTCAAGCATTTCTTTTTAATATTGGTTATTTGTTCTTACATTCATACTTTCTTTTAAATTTCCACCGGTGCCACCTTTTTTTTTTTTTTTTTTTTTTTATGATAGTCACACACACACACAGAGAGAGAGGCAGAGACACAGGCAGAGGGAGAAGCAGGCTTCATGCACCGGGAGCCCGACGTGGGATTCAATCCCGGGTCTCCAGGATCACGCCCTGGGCCAAAGGCAGGCGCCAAACCGCTGCACCACCCAGGGATCCCATGGTGCCACCTTTTCACTTTAGAACTAAAGTATTCATCAACTATTTCATAAGGCCTTAATTCCAAGACATGATGTTCTGGAGGAGTATGATCAAGCCTGGCAATCCTTCAGGGCATGAGCAGACCTGGATCCTAGAGATAGACCTTATGTGGCATGTTTTAATTCATGTCTTTCAGTGCCCAGCTTAGAATTTTGTGTCAATGTTTCTTAAAAGATTATCACTTTTTCTAGACTTACCCAGTTTCTGGGAGCTATAGGACAAAAGGAACACAAGGGAAAACGTAATTTCTTTCCTCTTTGTGTTTAAACCACATCTTCCTTTCTGCTCTGAAATCCTAATGAGACACAGCACACACATATATCAAATCCTTTCTTTTATTTTTCTCTCTTGAAAGCGAGACCAGATAGTCCTGATTAACCAGCCTCTTTTGTTGCTTTTCACTTGACACTGCTTGGCCTTTCCATGACAAGGACCTTATAAGCAAAAGAGACTTAAACTTAACTATTCCTACTTAATATGTCTCATTTGAGTCCTATATTAATTATTATCCAAACTCTTTGGTCTCACGAACCCTGTACTCTAATCAAAATCATTGAGGACCCCAAAGGGCTTTTATTAATATTCATTAGGACTATCTATAGTTACCATATTAGAAATTAAAACAGAAATCTTTATAAAACATTTATCAATTAATTTAAAATGACAATAAATAACCCATTAAATATGTTTATAACATTTTTATGAGAAATAATAACTACATTTTAAAAATGGACATTAGGGATGCCTGGGTGGCTCAGTGGTTGAGCATCTGCCTTCAGCTCAGGGTGTGATCCTGGGATCCTGGGATTGAGTCCTGCATCAGGCTCCCCTGCAGGGAGCCTTCTTCTCCCTCTGCTTATGTCTCTGCCTCTCTCTGTGTGTCTCTCATGAATAAATAAATAAATCTTTAAAAACAAAAGTTTAAAAATGGACATTAGTGAGAAGAATGACATTGCTTTACATTTCATAAAATCTTTCAGTCTGAGGGTGCTTGGGTGGCTCAGTTGGTTAAGCGTCTGATTCTTGGTTTTGGCTCAGGTCATGATCTGAGACATGACATCAAGTCCCACATCAGGGTCTATGCTCAATGCAGAGTCTACTTGAGATTCTCTGCCTCTCCCTCTGCCTTTGCTCAAGTTCTCGCTCTGTTTCTCTGTCTCTCTGATAAATCAATCAATCAATCAATCTTTCAGTCTGACTTAATAGAAGAGAATTAGAATATCATATCTGCTTTGGCATTTAAGCTGGAGCAATGTATAGTTTTGGCTGTCTATGGATAAAATCTGGCCTTATGCAGGTAAGGAGTTTGAGAAGGGAGGAATATGGTACCAGTCTTTTCAGATAATTGTATGTATACTTCTTCATCACTATGCTCAAAGGGGCAAGTGGCAATTTCTTAAAGGTTAGTAATAATGTGGAATTTGAAACCATTATCAATGATCTTTTTGTTCTTTGTTACACTATAATCTTGCATGCTAGATCTTTTGACCTCACAGATATCCTTTAAGCCATGTCATGGACTCCTTGTACCACTGTCCTACAAAAATGTAGGCCTAAATAACCTCCTCAGTTCCTTTCTTCCTGAATGGCATCCTTTTAATGTCTAGGTGTTCATTACAAAGGACATTTCCTTCAATATAGTCATAGGCTAGAAAGATCTTGGTCAAAAGCAGAAAATTTTTAGCATATCACTTTTCCAAAATAAATCTTCCCTCTCAGCAGTAGGTCTCCTGATGACCTTTTTTTAAAATTTATGTCAGAGATTCATCTCCATGACATAGATCAAGGAGTAGAATAAGTGGTCAAGATATAAATATTAGTATATGTAGTAATAATATATATAATATAGTATATATATAGTATATATAGTAATAATATATACATATATATAGTATATGTAGTAATAATTACTAAATATGTGAATATGATATCACACATTTGCAATTTTCAGTAAACTGTTTACCTCTTGATTATAGATGTTAGCCAAGTGAAAATATTGGCTTAATTAGGTTTCCTGGTATGAAAAACAATGAGTTAAAAATTCAGACATTCACAAGAAATGAAAGTACAAGAAAATTTTACTTACTTATGAATTTTAATTTTAATAAAGATGAATATATATATCTTATGTGTATGTAAGTCCCTTCTCACACCTAGAACTTTGATTTATAGTCTTCTATTAAAATCAGTTCATTCATAAATTAATTCCTTTAATGAAATTGTGAATTTACTCATTACCCTTCCTTAGTTTCTATGGTATATCTTTAATATTGACATATAAATCTTGTTTTTAATTATTTTACTATTTTGTATTATACAGTAATCCTAACATTTACAAGTTAGCATTCTTTCTCCACACTTTCTAGGAGACAGAAGAGTGCAGACTCAACATTTTCTTCTCTCTGGTCATTGTGCCACACATTAGTTAGTAAATTTTTCTTTGATTTAGCCCAGATTTATGCAAGGTCCCCTCAGATCCTGCTATGGGCTGGCTATACCAAGAGACACAGGTGCTTTGGGCTATCATATTTGAGCCATTCAGATAACTCCTTCATCAGCCTTTTCTAATTGTGGTTGACTTCCTTTGGCATTTTTCCACAGGGAGAGAATGTGCTAGTCTGGCCGACCTGACTCTCCAATCAAGTAGACTGTTGTGTTTCTCATTGTAAATTAATAGATTGGCATTCAGTTTTATTCTAAAGTATCCTGAGAGTTGCTTCATGTGGGCCAACATCCTGAAGTCTGATCAACACTAAAGCACTGAAAACATTGTTTCTAGACCTGGATAATGATAAATACATTAAGGAATTTCCACTGGGTGAGAGCCCTTAGCAGTCAGTTTTCTCTGTTAATGCACTTGTATATCAGAATGCAGTTCATTGCTTTTCACATATCTTTGAGATAACATCCATAGTTGAGATATAATAGATGTCTTGAGTTCAATCTTAGGTAGAAAAATCACTATTTCCTTATAAGGGACAGTGATTTTCTTTAGATAAAGCTGCTACAAATAGGCTTAACTTATCTTCAGTATAAACCAGGAAGCTAACTTAATTGCTATGCCCCAGAAAGAATTTTTTTAAAAAATTCATACTCAATGCATTATTTTTAAAGTTTTTTTTCTATATTTTTGTACTGGTTGATTTGAGGTAAATCTAAAAATTATGTCATGAGAAATAAACCTATCTGTGTTGAGAAAAATATTGTCAGGTTGTCCAGAAGTGGGGATAATCCCGGAGGTAAATAGAATGAGGTAACATTTTCCTTTTTAAACTATCACCACTGAAGACTTACGATTAACACTGGACAATACTTTACAGTACACACATACTTAAAATAAATAGTGTGCCAGATTTCTCTTAATACAGCCTGACATATAAGGAGAATAAATGTTACTTCTGTTCTAGAGATAAGGAAACAGAGGCCCAGAGTGGTTCCATGACTTGCCCAAGTTCATATAGCTAATAAGATCCAGGTTGAACTGTATCTATGTTTGTCAAGCAAGAAGATACAGATCAACAATTCAAATGCATTATAAATTAATGCTACCCTGCAGTGAGTTAAACTAATGTATAATCAAGTTATTCTTACTGCACATACTTTGGAAGAAGCATCAGATGAATTGTCATTAGAAATATTTGTTTTTTTTTTCTTGCTTTGCTGAATGTGTTGTATTGCTAAACTGTTTAATCTAGTTCTCTCAGAATTTGTTCCAACAAAGTGGGGAGGCTTTGTTGTCTCATCCAAATGGATACATTAAGACACAATCCAATGCTTTGATTGGGCAAAGCATGCAATTCCCAAACATTACTAGGTGTTGGTAATAACACTACAAGTTCCTTGCCCCTCCCTCCACATACACCAATAAGAATTCAGATTAATTCCTTTTTGTATGACTCCCATCAAAACAGGGGAAAAGGTATGATGCGTTTATAATGACATTATCAAATTATTATCAAGTATTTTCTGCTTTGACAGACATCAGTGGAAACCAAATCCTCCCATTACAATGTTATATGACTAATGAGCAGATGAATTTCTCACAGACCAGCTCCTAGCTTCACACATTTCAAACTTTGTTTCTTCTCTCGTGTCCACAAACTTTTAATGCTGAGTTCCTTAGAGCATATTCATGTGACAGTAATAACTGGTTCCGTTTATCTCTGTCACAACACTAGGTCAGACAGAATGGTGAACTCTAGCAGTTTTTGTGGCAGCCATTGTTGGGTGGCTGATAAGAAATCACTTTCTTGGACATGGCTGAAAACCACACAAGTATCTCCCAGTAAATCCACAGTAACTTTCCCAACTCACCTTCGCCTTAGTCATAGCCCAGAAGTTTTTTGGCTACACCGGTGGCAACTGACATAAGGAAAATGTGACAGAAAGCATGCCACGATGCAGAGAAACTGAGCTACAAAAAGCAATCTTAATGTGCAAATTTCATGAAATACAAGATCATGCGGACACATTGCTCGAGGCCCTTGAAAAAATCACCAGCAAGTGCAGGACCTTGAAGCTGCAGCATCCTTAGCTTCACAGAGAATCTGCTTCTGCCAGATGCCCATATCTGTTCTGCTCTGTCAACATTCTGCCATGGCTCTATTCTTCAGTCTATCTTATATTTTCTAATAATCTAAAAGTTTCTTTATACTGACCCTGTTGGCTCCTCAAGTCCATAAAATGCAATAATTAAACAATCACAAGGTTTAACATGCATGCACTCAGGTGACCTAAGCTTCAGAGAGCCCTCCATGGCTAAGGATATTCCAGCCATCCTTGGTTCCTAAACACAGTGATTAGTGTCCTTTCCAAATATGTTTCCTTCTCCACACTGTATCTTCTGCATGTTGCATTTTAAAAGTTCGAGGGTTGGTGAAAATCTACTCCTCTAGTTCAGAAGAGCCTGGAGATTGCCTAATTTTCAACCAGCCTCCAGCCTTCATCATCAACAGTCCAACTCAACTCTCCTTGCTGACTTTTCTGGTTATTAGATCTGCAGGCCCTGAGTGTACCTCTGCACAATCACAGCCATCTGTTTATTCACCAAGGGTCTATGTCTAACAGATTGTCTATGTCTTTGGCTTGCCTTTCTCAATTGGCTGACTTTTCATTGCCTCTATGAGAGATTGTCTTCAAATGTGTTCTTCAGGTAGGACATCATTGCTTCTATTATAACAGAAATACCTCTCAGTGGCTGGGGACTAGAATAAGGGAGAAGATTAAATCACTAAGATATTTCACATCAATAGCCCCAGCCACACTAATTGTTGGTGTGTGTGTAAGTTTCTCTTTCTGTGTATGTGTGATTTCTTAAATATCCATTATTTTCACACTTTAAGAAGTGGAGAAAGAGTGCAGATATCAATCACATTTGGCAGTTAAAGTAAAAATAATCTTGCACAGGTGACTGCTGATAGTGAAAGCGTGTTGGTAGCTATAATACATACCCTGAAGTATTTTTTAAAATAGTTGGATCCGCAGGAACTAAATCTTTTGATTTTCTGCCCTTACACAAGTAAACCAATGATAAATAAACCCCTACTTTTGATGCAGTAATAATGAGGGAAATAGGTCAGTGAAGATCAGTCCCAGTGAAGATCATTTTAGCAGGATTGAGTCCTGTTCATTGATTAAAAATAATGCAGTGTGTAATCTTCTTGTTCAGATCATGCTCTGAGACTTGCAGAAGTTTTCAGAAAATATAACCAAACTGGGAGCTCTAAATAGATCATTTTTCTATGGGGGAGAGAGCATAACACACCCACAGCACCCTCCCTCAATAAATAAATCTCTGTTTCAAGACCCTGAGATTTAGGAATGAGTATTCATGACTCAAATGGATGGAATAAGGAATCCTTGTACACACTGCAATTTTGTCCCTCACCCTCCTATACATACACAACCACATTCTCTGTCATATTTTGTAGCTTTATTCCCAGAACAAAAATAAATCAGGAATCAGTCTTCCATGTAAAACTATGAGACACAATACTTACCATTTGACTTAGAAGAGGTTAAAGTATAGCTTGTATTAATCAATGATGATATAGAACTTATATTTCATCTTCACATGGTCTCTATAGCAGAATGATCTTACTTGTCACACGGAAGCTCAGGGCTCCAAGATGGAAAAAAAAAAAGTGGAAACTACCACAAAGAGATTAAATTGCCTATTTAACATTTTGGTCTTTCCCAGTGACCCTGAATGAGCTAACTGTGGTAGCCAAGTAACCTAGAAATCCAAATTCTTGGAGAAGTACTTGGAGTTGTTTATATGATGATAATCAAACACTCTACATTCACCCCAGAGGTCACAGCCACAACCACAGCCACTTGGCCAGAGTACTCAAAGATACTTACAGGCTAAGGAAATGTTGAGGGACATACAGAAAAAGTGGTAATGCAAAGAGAAAGAATTGTGTTTCTTGTTCTGGCTAGGTATTATTATATAACAAATCATTACAAAACTGGTAGCTTACTAAAACAATTTATTATCTCTTACAGTACTCTAGGTCAAGAATTTATGCAGGGCTCAATGAGACAGTGCTTTTGCACCATGTGGCATTGACATGGCCAATCCATAGTATTTAGCTGGTGGTTGAACTGGTCTGGAGGATCCAAGATGGCTTCACTCACATGCCTACCAATTTGGCACGGACTACTGAAAGGCTTAGCTTAACTGTGTCTCTCTCCCTACCTATGTAGTCTCTACACAAGTTCTCTTAGGTAGTTGGATTTATTGCTTGTCAGCTCTGGACTCCAAGAGGACAGAAGTAGTAGCTGTTCATCCTCCGAAAAGATTAGGCCTGTACAATGGACTGAATGTTTGTGTCCTCCCACTGCCCCAAATGTAATGGTATTTGGAAGTGGGGCCTTGAGGGAGTAATTAGGGTTGGATTAAGTCAAAAGGGTGGAGCCCTTATGATGGAATTAATCCCCTTATAAAGGAAGAGACATGAGAGCTCTCCCTATCTGCCATGTGAAAATACAGGGAAAAGGTGGCTGTCTACAAACCAGTGAAAGTATCTTCCTTCCCCAAGAACTGGATCTGCCAATATCTTGATTTGAGAACTGAGAACTAAATGTTTGTTGTTCAAGCGACTGGTGAGTTTTGGTATGATGGCCCAAACTAAGACAACCTAGAACTATGCATAATATAATCCTTCCAAAGCCAGAACTTTTAAAGGTGACTCTCTTATCAAAGACTTCAGAGCTCCAGCACTGACTATAAAGGCCTTAGGTACACCCTGGTTAAGCAGGAACTGTACCATATTCAAGCACCTATAAACAAAGACATTGTTCTAGTTCTGAGGGGAGTTGAACTTTGATAGGGAGGAGTAGTTCATTATGCAGCTTTTTCCTGGGACTCTCTAGAGTCGAAGTTAAATTTTTCATTGATAAAAATATATGGGAGAAATTGGAAAGGATCCAGAGAAGATCAAGTGAAAAGATTAAAGGATATGAAATTGCTTCTCTGAACAAAAATGAAGTTCAGGCTATCGAGCCACAACAAAGGAAGCTATCCAAGCTTAATAGATGTCTTCAAGTATATGGGAGGATGGCCTCAGAAGGAAATGAAGCAGTTGCTCCACTTTGAAAGTGCTGTAGCAAGAGGAAATGACATATCAAAATAGATAAAGTAGGAGTAGGATATTTCTGTCTATTAGAGAATCAAAGAGTTTGAAACTAGATATTTTAAAAGTAAGAGGCTTTATTGGTTTGGGGAGTTGGTGTTTATTATTGAAATCTACTGCTTTAAGTGCATGGGAAAAATAAACTAGGTAGCAGGATGAAAGAGGAAGGAGAAACATACACACAGAAGTGATGTAGCCCTGACATTAGGTTGCTGACAGTCTATTGGGTAGATGACAGGTATGTGTCAAATAAATAAAGGTAACCAAAAAAATTTATAAACATTTATGAGCCCTTACCTGGGAAAAGCTGCCCTGAGTGTGCTGTACCAGGCCCATATTTATCCCCCCCCCCATAGAATATTCATTCTCTCTTCTTTTTGGTTGCTTCAGAGGCTTCCCTTGCCTTTAATCATAGGAAGAGTTATAGAAAAGGGAATAAGGGAAGATTCTCTTGAATTCCTCAGAAGCATTCTCCATTAATTTACTGGATGGCAAAATTCCCATGGGTGGGACAAGAACTGCAGAGGAAAGGAGTTGTCAGTCATTACAGCAGTTATGGAAAGAATCAATAAGAAGAAATAGGGTAGAAGTAGCCACTGCTGAATTGGTTCATCTGCACAAATGGAGGAGCCCCAAAGCGCACCTCACTCATTACCAGTCTCTTTCTCTTCCTCTTAGCACACCCCACCTTGCAACCTGTTGCTAAGTTTTTAGACCATAGAAGTATCCACCTACTTTCCCCTTACTTCCTCCCCAACCCCCTCCCATGGGATATTCCTGAATCACTACCCCGAAACTTGTGCCAAGGAAATCATAACGTCTTTATTTATTTTTTTTAATTCGTGATAGACACACACACACAGAGAGAGAGAGAGAGAGAGGCAGAGACACAGGCAGAGGGAGAAGCAGGCTCCATGCAGGAAGTCCGACGTGGGACTCGATCCCGGGACTCCAGGATTGCACCCTGGGCCAAAGGCATGCGCTAAACCGCTCAGGGATCCCCTCATAACGTTTTTAGAAGCAGGGAAGACAACAGAGTAGTCTCTCTGTTTCCACTAGCAAGATTCCGGAGGTGCAATGGGAGGTGTGGTGTAAGGGGAGGCTCTGAACATATCACCTTCCCCATGGAAATGGCAAGAGCTACAAGTTAGTCCGTGCTGTTTGTACAATTCTCTATATACATTTTCAATTGTGAATGATAAAAATATGGACTGGACCAATTTTTTAGGTTCCAAAAAGTTGAACCTTGGCCATATTCATTTGGTTCAACCAAAAAATATTATATTATGCTTTAATCCGCATATTCTCAGAAAGAGGATATCATTAACCTTTTTATATAGAACACATTTAACAAAACTAAAGCCCTAGGAGTTTAAATCCAGCAGGTGCTGAATATCACACAGGAATTAAGAAAAGGAGTCAGTGCAGGGACTCCTGGGTGGCTCAATCGGTTGGTTGAGTGCCTGACTCTTGATTTCAGCTCCCGTCAGGATCTCAGGGCCCTGGGATGCTTCCTGCTCAGCAGGGAGTCTGCTTCAGGGTTCTCTCTCTCCCTCTGGCCCTCCCCCCACTCACACTCTCTCCCTTTCTCTTTTTTCTAAAATTAAAAAAAGAGAGCCAATGTATTAACAGAATTTTGTTCAATTCCAAAACCCCATCTACTGCCCCCATTATACATTGTGTCCTTTGATATGTGTTGATATTTTAAGTCAAATGTGTTTTATTTTGCATACTTTTGGGAAAGCCTCCTATCTTAAGCATAATTTATACACTATTTTTCAATTGGAGAATCTTACAGAGTTAAAAATTTAGATTCTGAACAGTCTTTGTGAATATAACCTCCTAAAGTTAGACACTCCCTCATTCAAGGAAGTAAGCAGATCCTTCCAAATGAGTCCAAATAATAATAAAGTCAATGAGAGATAGAAAAAAAATGTTGGCCACTGATATTGAAAATTTGGATTCCTGCTTGATCTAGGATATATGATTATATAATAGAGATGTATCCTGTTTGCTTGGACTCAGATCATTATCAATTCATTTGGCTAAAACGATGTCTGTAAGTGGCTACGCACTAGCATTAGAAAGAGTGGGGGAGACCCAAGCTACAAGCAACAGAAAGCTACAGGCAATGGGTTTCTGAGAGCAGGAGGAGCCCATACAAATATATCTACTTCTTAATATAAAAGAAGAACATGTGATTGGGGTTGTGGTGGCAAAGGAGCAGTTCTAACTGTAGGGATATGTAGAAGTCCAGTTTGCTATCATTTCATTGGGATAGGACAATATCTTCGTCATTTTCAAATCCCTAACACAATAGCTTGTTCATAATGGGTGCTTAGTACATGGATGATGAATTGAATTGGTTTCTAGGCAGCAAATTGGTCGTGACAGCAGAGGTTAAAAATTAACTACCCTGTACATACATTGTAAGTTCCAAAGGCTTGGTGAGATATGAAAGAGGAGAGAGGAGTTAGGAACCAAGTGTCAACTAGTTCATGTATCTGTTCCTTGCTCCACGTGCCTTTTAATTGAATAAAAATCTCATGAGGACAGTGAAAAAAAATCCAGCTTCTACCTGTTATAACTGAGGTTCAGTTTAAGTTACAGCGCTGGCTAAAAAGAAGACGGATTTGTAGTACTGGCACTTGGAAACAATGACTCATTTATTTGGACAATATAGTATTTAAAATTATTAAATTATTAAGCCAAAACTTTAATGTCATGCTTTAAGATCAAGTTATGGTTCTCAAAAATGTTTCTGTAAGCAAACCAGACCTGCTAAAAGCTTTGAAGCTTGGTTTTTTTTTTTTTTTTTTTTTTTTTATTATATTATCATTTTATTTTTTTTTTTTAATTTTTTTTTAATTGGTGTTCAATTTACTAACATACAGAATAACACCCAGTGCCCGTCACCCATTCACTCCCACCCCCCGCCCTCCTCCCCTTCCACCACCCCTAGTTCGTTTCCCAGAGTTAGCAGTCTTTACGTTCTGTCTCCCTTTCTGATATTTCCCACACATTTCTTCCCCCTTCCCTTATATTCCCTTTCACTATTATTTATATTCCCCAAATGAATGAGAACATATAATGTTTGTCCTTCTCCGACTGACTTACTTCACTCAGCATAATACCCTCCAGTTCCATCCACGTTGAAGCAAATGGTGGGTATTTGTCATTTCTAATAGCTGAGTAATATTCCATTGTATACATAAACCACATCTTCTTTATCCATTCATCTTTCGTTGGACACCGAGGCTCCTTCCACAATTTGGCTATCGTGGCCATTGCTGCTATAAACATCGGGGTGCAGGTGTCCCGGCGTTTCATTGCATCTGTATCTTTGGGGTAAATCCCCAGCAGTGCAATTGCTGGGTCGTAGGGCAGGTCTATTTTTAACTGTTTGAGGAACCTCCACACAGTTTTCCAGAGTGGCTGCACCAGTTCACATTCCCACCAACAGTGTATGAGGGTTCCCTTTTCTCCACATCCTCTCCAACATTTGTTGTTTCCTGCCTTGTTAATTTTCCCCATTCTCACTGGTGTGAGGTGGTATCTCATCGTGGTTTTGATTTGTATTTCCCTGATGGCCAGTGATGCAGAGCATTTTCTCATGTGCATGTTGGCCATGTCTATGTCTTCCTCTGTGAGATTTCTGTTCATGTCTTTTGCCCATTTCATGATTGGATTGTTTGTTTCTTTGGTGTTGAGTTTAAGAAGTTCTTTATAGATCTTGGAAACTAGCCCTTTATCTGATATGTCATTTGCAAATATCTTCTCCCATTCTGTAGGTTGTCTTTGAGTTTTGTTGACTGTATCCTTTGCTGTGCAAAAGCTTCTTATCTTGATGAAGTCCCAATAGTTCATTTTTGCTTTTGTTTCTTTTGCCTTCGTGGATGTATCTTGCAAGAAGTTACTATGGCCGAGTTCAAAAAGGGTGTTGCCTGTGTTCTTCTCTAGGATTTTGATGGAATCTTGTCTCACATTTAGATCTTTCATCCATTTTGAGTTTATCTTTGTGTATGGTGCAAGAGAGTGGTCTAGTTTCATTCTTCTGCATGTGGATGTCCAATTTTCCCAGCACCATTTATTGAAGAGACTGTCTTTCTTCCAATGGATAGTCTTTCCTCCTTTATCGAATATTAGTTGCCCATAAAGTTCAGGGTCCACTTCTGGATTCTCTATTCTGTTCCACTGATCTATGTGTCTGTTTTTGTGCCAGTACCACACTGTCTTGATGACCACAGCTTTGTAGTACAACCTGAAATCTGGCATTGTGATGCCCCCAGATATGGTTTTCTTTTTTAAAATTCCCCTGGCTATTCGGGGTCTTTTCTGATTCCACACAAATCTTAAAATAATTTGTTCTAACTCTCTGAAGAAAGTCCATGGTATTTTGATAGGGATTGCATTAAACGTGTATATTGCCCTGGGTAACATTGACATTTTCACAATATTAATTCTGCCAATCCATGAGCATGGAATATTTTTCCATCTCTTTGTGTCTTCCTCAATTTCTTTCAGAAGTGTTCTATAGTTTTGAGGGTATAGATCCTTTACATCTTTGGTGAGGTTTATTCCTAGGTATCTTATGCTTTTGGGTGCAATTGTAAATGGGATTGACTCCTTAATTTCTCTTTCTTCAGTCTCATTGTTAGTGTATAGAAATGACACTGACTTCTGGGCATTGATTTTGTATCCTGCCACGCTACCGAATTGCTGTATGAGTTCTAGCAATCTTGGGGTGGAAACTTTTGGGTTTTCTATGTAGAGTATCATGTCATCGGCGAAGAGGGAGAGTTTGACTTCTTCTTTGCCAATTTGGATGCCTTTAATGTCTTTTTGTTGTCTGATTGCTGAGGCTAGGACTTCCAGTACTATGTTGAATAGCAGTGGTGAGAGTGGACATCCCTGTCTTGTTCCTGATCTTAGGGGAAAGGCTCCCAGTGCTTCCCCATTGAGAATGATATTTGCTGTGGGCTTTTCATAGATGGCTTTTAAGATGTCGAGGAATGTTCCCTCTATCCCTACACTCTGAAGAGTTTTGATCAGGAATGGATGCTGTATTTTGTCAAATGCTTTCTCTGCATCCAATGAGAGGATCATATGGTTCTTGGTTTTTCTCTTGCTGATATGATGAATCACATTGATTGTTTTACGGGTGTTGAACCAGCCTTGTGTCCCAGGGATAAATCCTACTTGGTCATGGTGAATAATTTTCTTAATGTACTGTTGGATCCTATTGGCCAGTATCTTGTTGAGAATTTTTGCATCCATGTTCATCAGGGATATTGGTCTGTAATTCTCCTTTTTGGCGGGGTCTTTGTCTGGCTTTGGAATTAAGGTGATGCTGGCTTCATAGAACGAATTTGGAAGTACTCCATCTCTTTCTATCTTTCCAAACAGCTTTAGGAGAATAGGTATGATTTCTTCTTTAAACGTTTGATAAAATTCTCCTGGGAAGCCATCTGGCCCTGGACTCTTGTGTCTTGGGAGGTTTTTGATGACTGCTTCAATTTCTTCCCTGGTTATTGGCCTGTTCAGGTTTTCTATTTCTTCCTGTTCCAGTTTTGGTAGTTTGTGGCTTTCCAGGAATGCGTCCATTTCTTCTAGATTGCCCAATTTATTGGCGTATAGCTGTTCATAATATGTTTTTAAAATCGTTTGTATTTCCTTGGTGTTGGTAGTGATCTCTCCTTTCTCATTCATGATTTTATTAATTTGAGTCTTCTCTCTCTTCTTTTTAATAAGGCTGGCTAATGGTTTATCTATCTTATTAATTCTTTCAAAGAACCAACTCCTGGTTCTGTTGATCTGTTCCACAGTTCTTCTGGTCTCGATTTCGTTGAGTTCTGCTCGAATCTTTATTAACTCCCTTCTTCTCTTGGGTGTAGGATCTATTTGCTGTTTTTTCTCTAGCTCCTTTATGTGTAAGGTTAGCTTTTGTATTTGAGTTCTTTCCAGTTTTTGAATGGATGCTTGTATTGCGATGTATTTCCCCCTTAGGACTGCTTTTGCTGCATCCCAAAGATTTTGAACGGTTGTATCTTCATTCTCATTAGTTTCCATGAATCTTTTTAATTCTTCCTTAATTTCCTGGTTGACCCTTTTATCTTTTAGCAGGATGGTCCTTAACCTCCATGTGTTTGAGGTCCTTCCAAACTTCTTGTTGTGATTTAGTTCTAATTTCAAGGCATTATGGTCCGAGAATATGCAGGGGACAATCCCAATCTTTTGGTATCGGTTCAGACCCGATTTGTGACCCAATATGTGGTCTATTCTGGAGAAAGTTCCATGTGCGCTTGAGAAGAATGTGTATTCAGTTGAGTTTGGATGTAAAGTTCTGTAGATATCTGTGAAATCCATCTGGTCCAGTGTATCATTTAAAGCTCTCGTTTCTTTGGAGATGTTTTGCTTAGAAGACCTATCGAGTATAGAAAGAGCTAGATTGAAGTCACCAAGTATAAGTGTATTATTATCTAAGTATTTCTTCACTTTGGTTAATAATTGATTTATATATTTGGCAGCTCCCACATTCGGAGCATATATATTGAGGATTGTTAAGTCCTCTTGTTGGATAGATCCTTTAAGTATGATATAGTGTCCCTCTTCATCTCTCACTACAGTCTTTGGGGTAAATTTTAGTTTATCTGATATAAGGATGGCTACCCCTGCTTTCTTTTGAGGACCATTCGAATGGTAAATGGTTCTCCAACCTTTTATTTTCAGGCTGCAGGTGTCCTTCTGTCTAAAATGAGTCTCTTGTAGACAGCAAATAGATGGGTCCTGCTTTTTTATCCAGTCTGAAACCCTGCGCCTTTTGATGGGGTCATTAAGCCCGTTCACATTCAGAGTTACTATTGAGAGATATGAGTTTAGTGTCATCATGATATCTATTCAGTCTTTGTTTTTGTGGACTGTTCCACTGAACTTCCTCTTAAAGGGGAATTTTAAGAGGCCCCCTTAAAATTTCTTGCAGAGCTGGTTTGGAGGTCACATATTCTTTTAGTTGCTGCCTGTCTTGGAAGCTCTTTATCTCTCCTTCCATTTTGAATGAGAGCCTTGCTGGATAAAGGATTCTTGGTTGCATGTTCTTCTCATTTAGGACCCTGAATATATCCTGCCAGCCCTTTCTGGCCTGCCAGGTCTCTGTGGAGAGGTCTGCTGTTACCCTAATACTCCTCCCCATAAAAGTCAGGGATTTCTTGTCTCTTGCTGCTTTAAGGATCTTCTCTTTATCTTTGGAATTTGCAAGCTTCACAATTAAATGTCGAGGTGTTGAACGGTTTTTATTGATTTTAGGGGGGGATCTCTCTATTTCCTGGATCTGAATGCCTGTTTCCCTTCCCAGATTAGGAAAGTTTTCAGCTAGAATTTGTTCAAATACATATTCTGGCCCTCTGTCCCTTTCGGCGCCCTCGGGAACCCCAATTAAACGTAGGTTTTTCTTCCTCAGGCTGTCGTTTATTTCCCTTAATCTATCTTCATGGTCTTTTAATTGTTTGTCTCTTTTTTCCTCAGTTTCCCTCTTTGCTATCAACTTGTCTTCTAGGTCACTCACTCGTTCTTCCACCTCGTTAACCCTCGTCGTTAGGACTTCTAGTTTGGATTGCATCTCATTCAATTGATTTTTAATTTCTGCCTGATTAGCTCTAAATTCTGCAGTCATGAAGTCTCTTGAGTCCTTTATACTTTTTTCTAGAGCCACCAGTAGCTGTATAATAGTGCTTCTGAATTGGCTTTCTGACATTGAATTGTAATCCAGATTTTGTAACTCTGTGGGAGAGAGGACTGTTTCTGAATCTTTCTTTTGAGGTGAGGTTTTCCTTCTAGTCATTTTGCTCAGTGCAGAGTGGCCAAAAGCAAGTTGTATTGGGAAAAAGAGAAAAAGAGAGGAGAGAAAGAAGGAAAGAAAAGACAAGCGAAAAAAAAACGAAAAAAAAAAAGAAGAAAAAGAGAAAGAAAAAGAAAGGAGAAAAAAAGGGGGTGGGGGAAGGAAACAAATCAAAAAGCAAAACAAAACAAAAACAAAAACAAAAACAAACAAACAAAAAAAGAACCACCGGGGAGTATCTTCTGATTCTGTGTACTTTAAGTCCCTTGGCTTCTCCTGGAAGTTGTCAGTCTAGCTGGTGTTCTGGGGGAGGGGCCTGTTGTGCTGATTTTCAGGTGTTAGCAGTTGGGGGAGCTGCTGTGCCCCTGCCTGGTGCAGGGCTCAGTGGGGGTTGTTTACCCCGTGAGGCCGCAGGAGGAACAGCCCCAGTGGCGGGGCAGCTCTGGAGCCCTGGATTCAGCTCCGGCAGGAACTCCGGAGCTCTCCGTCTGCAGGGCCTGGAGGCTCCCGGGCGGGGCCGCTGATCTGCTCAGCTGGGGCAGGAGCGTCCTTGCTGTCCTGGGCCCTCCCGGCCTCTGCCCCTCCCGGGGGAGGCGGGATCCTGGGCTGTGTCCCGGCGCCCTGTGCACCGGAGCCTGCGCTGGTGGATTCGCGCTCCCGGGCCGCGCAGCCCCCTCCGCGGAGCCGCCGCCCGAGCCCCTCCGAGCTGCTCCTGGAACCGCGCAGCCCCCTCCGCACGGAGCCTCTTCCTCTGCCCGAGCCCCTCCGAGCTGCTCCCGGGGCCGCGCAGCCCCCTCCGCGGAGCCGCCGCCCGAGCCCCTCCAGCTGCTCCGGGTCCCGCCGGGTCCGCCGTGCGCGCTGCAGCCCTTAGGGAGCTCGGCGCACTCTCCTGGGCGCGCAGTTGCTCTGTTACTGTCCCGGGGAACCCGAGGGCATCCTCGCCCTCCTGGGTCCTGCTCCAACTCCCCACGAGCCCCTTTCCGCCCGGGAAGGTCGGTGCAGCTCCTGCGTCTCCGGGACGGGGCTCTCCTGTCCTGGGGACACTCGCCCCGGCCTCAGCCCGGCTCCTCGCGGGGCCCCTCCCCCTTGGAGGCCTTTGTTCCTTTATTTCTTTTTCCCCGTCTTCCTACCTGATAGAAGCGCGAACTCTTCTCACTGTAGCATTCCAGCTGGTCTCTCTTTAAATCTCAGGCCGAATTCATAGATTTTCAGGATAATTTGAAGGTTTTCTAGGTAGTTTGGTGGAGACAGGTGATTTGGAGACCCTGCTCTTCCGCCATCTTGCTCCTCCCCTGAAGCTTGGTTTGAAGAAAAGCATTTTATGGAAAGAAAATTTTCTATATATTAAAAAAACCTGATTATTTTGGAGTTACTGCCCCTTCTTATGACATAAACCCTAGTTTCAGAGGAAGCTTTCTTAGTAATACCTGGTTTCCTCACATATATGATGCTTGTTCATTAAACATGTTTTGGTAAATAAAAGCAGGGTTAAAAGTAATAAAACTAATAATAAAAGCAGGTGTTTTTTTCCCATAACCAAATAGACATTCTTGAGTTCTCTAGATATCCTATTAATAGAAAGAACATAAACAAATAGTTTCTATTGCCGAGGTTGTTATCTAGTCCTAGAACAAACAAATTCAGAAACATGACAACAGGGGGAAAGAAGCAGCACAATAACTTGACAGTATCTCAATATCTCGTGTAATACTGGTCTAATTTATCCCTATATTGATTTTTCTTAAGAGAGTAATTCTTTCCATTTAAGCTGTGCCCCACTTTTTTCTCAAGTGAGAGGCAAAAGAAAGAACAAGAAGTCATAACATTTCACTTAACAGAATTTCTCTTCAGGACTTTGCAAGGATTGAAAAGGCTTTTAAAGAAAGCATGTCCCCAAATTATCAGTTGTATGGGTGGCTGTGTTCTTACAGAGGGAATTTTACCTGTCAGCTCCTTGACAACAATTTTGTTCCAGTCTTTTAGGATGAGAGGTAATTTTATTACTCTAGTAGTTGAAATGGGCCCACCAACCCATTTCCAGTCTCCCCCTTATCCACTGTGATAAATTCTCTACAGGAGAAGAAAAATCAAATAGCCCCTCAAGTATTCTGATGTAGCATAAAAGTTCATGGGTGTGTGTGTGTGCGCGCACGCACTTCAATTATGATAAAGAACTTATCCACTCTATCGCATGCTAAAATTCACTTTCATTTGCCTTTCATTTCAACTCACTGGAACTTAAAATTTTCAGACTATATACAGACACATTGAAGTTAAAGTGCTGAAAGCACACACCTGTGTAAATTACTTAGACTAAGAGACAGCCACTGGACCCTCTTTAGGTAAATAAATACACAAGCTATTAAAATTCAGAAGCCATTAGAGCAGATCAAGTGAAATGTCTACTTGTTGAGAAAAAAATAAAACATATATTTTATGAGAAAGTCATTGCCTAGAAAGTAATATGTTAATGTGTATTAAAAGATTTGTTCTTGTTATTCACCTCTACATAGGCATATTTGAAACTACTTTGTATTAAGACTAAATGGGTAGTGTATCTGCCACTTAAGGTAGGATTTCCAATATGGTTTGCCTCTTATAAGTAAATTTCTTTCCCTGTAGCAAAATTGCCTAAATTGATTTGGGTTCTTCAAAGCGCATATTGTATTACATTTTATTCCAGTCAATTCTACCCTAAAAAGTGAATGTCCAAGACATGAAAGATCAGTGCATTTGCAATATAACAACTGAATATTGAAAAAGTCATGTCCTAATATCAAAAGGTCAAATTACAGAAAAGGCTAGAAAAATGTGAGAAGTTCATCTATGGTTCTCTCTCAAAGCCAGTAAAATTCTGGGTAAAATTTTGTACTTTCATTTTGTAATAAACGTCTTTGACATAAAAGTAACTGCCTGTTACAGGGAAAAGTTTCTAAATGAGAGAAAATCATTTTAAGCAATTTTTACATTTAAGAAGAAAGAATATTAAGCAATAAAAACTACCAGAGTTGTGTGTTTGTGTGTTTGTAGAGAAAAAGAGAGGGAGTGATGGGGGACAGAGAGAAAATCTTATTCAAGACCAGGTAAATATCTCAGGCTGTACAATTTGATGTGTTTCATCAGAAGAAACCAGTTTGTACTTCTGTTTCTACAGAATAATAAGTAGGCAGCAAAATATAAATACATGCAAATAAGTAAACAATTGAAAAGAGGAAATTAACCCCTGCATATGTCGTCTATCAACACTTCATATTCATCCCTTAATTATTTAATGCTTGGAGATTATTCAACATGGCCAAAAGCTACATAATAAAATATAGTTAATTATTAGGAAGGCTTATAAATTGCATCCTAGTATAACATTTATGGTAGACATGGTGATATGATACTCAGATCACTATGGAAATAAAAGATTTGATGCTGAGCTTGTGGGAGGAAGTCAGCAGACAGCCTCCAGCTGTCAGTTCCTCCTGGTTTTGCTTCATCTGCAGAGAATGGCCTTACTTGCGATATACCCTTCTGAGGACAATCCACATCTGGTGGTTGAATCAGTGAAGTGTATTTGGGCCCCAAACGGGACACTATAATGAACAAGTGCTGTTCCAGAGCTCCCCACCAATTCAACCTGGTCTGTCAGGCCTGCATCTAGTTTGACTTCATTCTCTGTCTGATCCTCCATCTTCTATCTCCCTTAACAGATGTTGATTCCTAATATATCTCTTGTACCACAAACTGTCTCACATCTGCTTCTGAAAAACATAGTCAGCAACAGTTGGCACCAGGAGTGGACTGAGAAAGCTGTAATAAGATTGTGTTTTAGACTAGATCACTCACCACCCAACTTGCTATGTAGACTCCTGGTGGCAAGTGGAGCATGGTGAACTCCTGGCACAAGACAGCTGTTTTGTTATTAAAATTTCAACTAGTGGTGAATTAGGCAGGTGTACTAGTGGGAAGGATTGTCCTAGGAGGGGCAATGTACTAGGTATGTGATAATTATGGAGGAAATATTAGATAAAAGGATAAAGGAACACAAGAAGCATGCTCCACAGTAGGTGAATGAAAATCAAATTCACAATGAGATAGCACTTCATAACCAGTAGGATGGCTATAATGAAAAAGACAGAAATGAGTGTTGGTAGGGATGTAAAGAAACTGAAACCTGCATATTTTACTGGTGGAAATGTAAAGTGGACCAGACTCTATGGAAAACAGTTCCTCAAAAATTTATTAGTAGAGTTACTACATGATCTTGCAATTGCACTCCTAGGTGCAAACCTAAGAGAAATGAAATAATACATCTACATAAAAATTTGTACGGAAATGTTCACAGCAGCATTATTAGCATAGACAAAAGTGGAAACAACCTAAATGTCCATCAATGAATGGATAAACAAAATGTGATGTGTCCACAGAATTGAATATTATTTGAGACTTAAAAGAAATAGAGTACTGATTCATGCCATCACATGTATGAAAATTGAAAAAAATATACTGTGAAAAAGGCTAGTGACAAAAAAATACATATTTTATTATTCCATTCATATTAAATATCTAAAATAGGCAAAGCTGTAGAGATAGAAAGTTAATTTATCTTTTCATAGGGCTGAGGATAGAAGGTAGATGTGACTCCAAATGGGTATGGGCTTCTTCCAAGGAGGCAAAATAAAAAGTTTGATCATCATGATGGTTGGACAATAATGCAAATATACTAAGCAATACTGATGTAGACTTTAAATGGGTGAATGATATGGTATGTGAATTATATCTTAATGAAGCTGTTTAAAAATTAAGCTCACCCTGACCTGAGAATGTGAGAGTTTCTCTCATGAAACAATGGGGTTTCTCTCATATAAAACAATGAGATTTGGTGGCTATCACTAAACGCCACTCTTAAATTACAAACGATATCAAGCAGTCAAGGAAGAAGATGAGACAACTGAAAGCCAGGTGTGAAAGCCCACAAACTTCTTTGGTAGCATATAAAGAAGCAAAGGATGGCTACCACATAGAGGTCTTGGAAAAACACATGAGTTCCAGAAATAAGAGAGAAAACCTACCAAGATGCAGGACTAACCACATCCTTAAACTTTTGGAAATCCTCTAGTCAAGGTATGCTGGGATATTCCCTCCAATGTAAGAGACAAGCAGGTTTCTCCACGTTCTAAAAGCAGTATATTCCACACTTTGCAATACTATTCCTACTTAAAGATTGTGTGGCATGAAAGGCTGCCAGCTTTGAACAGGAACCAGAGAATACTAGGGCTCTGCAGCAATCCCATGCTGCAGTGCAAGCAGCCTTTCTGCTTGGGCCATAAGATTTGGCAGACATTGTTGTGCTGGAAATATCAATAATGGGAAAAGATGCTGTGTGGAAATTGTGGCAAGCCCTCATAAGAGAATCACAATACAGGCTCCCGGGGTTCTGGAACAAAGCCTTGTCCTCAGCAACAAATAATTATATTCCTTTTGAAAAACAACTTCTGGTGTGCTACTGGCCCCTGACAGACATGGAATGATTGTCCATAGGACACTAAGTGACCATATGGCCAGAACAGCTCATCATGAGTTAGAGCCTATGAAAGTCACTAAATTCTAAGCCTGGATAAATCCAGCAAAAATCCAATGTCTGATGGCAGTGGTACATCCAGGATGGAGCACGAATAAAAGTAGGGAGACAAGTAAGCCGGATGACGTAACCCACCCCCCTATGAGAGCCATCACTGTCATTATCGCTCTCTCAGCACACTCCTACAGCTACATAGCAGAATGCTGTATTATCTGCTGAAGGAAGATTTTTAAAAACAGCCCAAGATTTATTTACACATAGATTGGCTTAGTATGTGGGCACAAGTTGAAAAGTGGATGGTAGCTGAATTATAGCCTCAATGACCCTTTCAGATGATGGTAAAGAAAAACCCTCCCAATGAACAGAGCTTCAGGAAGTTCATCTGGTCATCCTTTTCATGTGGAAAAGGAGTATTCCATGTTTAAAGTATATACAGATTCATGGACATAATCAAATAGTCTGGCCAACTCATCAGGGGCCTTAGAAGGAGGAAGATTAGAAGGTTTGGAAAAAGAAATTCTGGAGTAGAGGACATACATACAAGAGTGGGTATAGAGTATGAATACGAGGTCTTTGTATCACATGTTCATACTCAACAGTAATCATCCACCATGGTAGAAGCACTAAACAGCAAAGAAGACCATGACCCATCCAGCCAGTAATGTTGATGAGCCTTGTCATCAACCATCCCAGTACTGAAACAATGTACCCATGGTGACAGGGGTAGAGCTTATGCATTTTCCTAACATCATGGACTCCCACTGACCAAAACTGATCTTGCTACTGTAACCAGTGATTATTCAGTCTGGCAGCAATAAAAAACAGTTACTATCTTTAAAATGATCCCATTCACAAACATTATATGGTCTCATTCATTTGGGGAATATAAATAATAGTGAAAGGGAATAGAAGGGAAGGGAAAAGAAATGGGTAGGAAATATCAGAAAGGGAGACAGAACATGAAGACTCCTAACTCTGGGAAATGAACTAGGGGTGGTGGAAGGGGAGGAGGGCGGGGGGTGGAGGTGAATGGGTGACGGGCACTGAGGGGGGCACTTGATGGGATGAGCACTGGGTGTTATTCTGTATGTTGGTAAATTGAACACCAATAAAAAATAAATTTATTATTAATAAAAAATAATAAATAAATACATACATACATACATAACTTCAGAAAAATAAACTATTTTTTAAAATAATTCAAAAAATGAAATAAAATAAAATGATCCCATTCCCCAAGGAGCACAAGTGACCCTCTGTTGGCATGTTGACCATATTGGGTCCCTTCTAACCTGGAAAGGCCAATGGCTCATTTTCATAGCAACAGATGCTTATTCTGGGTATGGATCTGCCTTTACTGCCTGCAGATCCTCAGCTAGCACCACTGTCCAAGAGTTTATAGTGTTTGATCTCTTGTCATGTGATTCCACATAACAAAGTGGCAGGCCAGGAATCTCTTTACAGTAAAGGTGATGTGGGGATGGGCCCCTGAGTATAGGGTCCCCTGGTAATATAACATATTTTATGACTCAGAATCTGTGGATCTGATAGTGTTGGGACAGGCTGGTGAAAGCACAGCTGAAGCACTGGGTCAGAAGCAATATTCTATCCCCCAGGATTTTGTGTACCCTCAGACTTATATGATACTGTGTTCCCACTAAGTAAGAATACTTGGGAACCAAACATTGGAATTAGGAGTTTACATTCACTTACCATTATTTCCAGTGACCCACTGGGGTCTTTTGTTCTCCCTATTTCTCCAACTTTGGGCTTTGCGTGGTTAGACATCCTTTTCTCAAAGAGGGCACAATTTTCCCCAGAAACTCAGCAGAGTCCCACTGAATTAGAAGCTCCACAAGAAAAGGTGTCAATGAGTCACAGGGTAGGAGTAACTAACTCTGATCATAAAGAAAAAGTAGGGCTGCTTACACAGTAAGAGCATAGAAGATTTTGTGTAGAATCCAAGTGATCCACTTGCATGCTTCTTGGTATCCCTCTTGCCCAACTGTGAATCTAAAGAAACAGGTATGGCCACCATGTTTTTAGAACAGCAGAGGGATCCCTGGGTGGCGCAGCAGCTTAGCGCCTGCCTTTGGCCCAGGGCGCGATCCTGGAGACCCGGGATCGAATCCCACGTCGGGCTCCTGGTGCATGGACCCTGCTTCTCCCTCTGCCTGTGTCTCTGCCTCTCTCTCTCTCTCTCTCTCTCTCTCTGTGACTATCATAAAAAAAAAAAAAAAAAGAACAGCAGAGTGTCTAAGTACTCAGGGACCTCAGGGGTGAGGATCTGGGTCATGTCACCAGATAATCCACCAAGGAAGACCAACATGTATGGTAGCTGATGATGAGGTTATGCAAAAGAAAGTGGAAGAAGCAGATGAAGAGCAGTTGTGGTCCAGAGCCCAATTGCAGCACTAGAGACTATAGTTTGTCTCACTAACCTCCTTCTTCTAAGTTTCCGCTCAGAGAGGGATGTTACCAGAATTTCATCGGAGCTGTTCCCAAACATGCATAAAGATATGGATCTGAGTGGCAGAGGGTATGGACTGGTAGACATGGAGATGTGCCACCCAGATCCATTTTCAAGGCAGGACTTGGTACCCAGCCATGGGGAATGTCGGCAGGCAGCCTCCAGCTGTCAGCCTCTTCACAGTGTCTCTCAGCTGCAGACAACTTCCTCCTCAGAGGGCACATCCTCCCCAGAATAGCCCAACATCTCTCACTCATCTCGCACAGCAGGAATATAAAGGCCCAGCCACCTACAACCCAACACTAGACGTTTTAAAAGGCATTACTCACTCTGGAGCTTCCTGACTCACAGTTCAATTGCTTCCCCTCCTCATCTCCAATAAACATCTTGTCTCCAACTCTGTCTCGGGAACTGTTCCTGGAGAATTCAACCTGGGACAACACATTTAATAGCAATTTTTATTCATCTTCAGACATACCTGTGGTAGTAATGCTTACCATTATATTCCTTTCAATTGATGAAATATTCTCTTAGAATATGAAAATGTCATTATTACTTAGTCTAAATTCACCTGTAAAAGGCATTCTTTTTTTAAAATATTTTATTTATTTATTCATGAGCGACAGAGAGAGAGAGAGAGAGACAGAGAGAGGCAGAGACACAGGCCGAGGGAGAAGCAGGCTCCATGCAGGGAGCCTGATGTGTGACTCGATCCCGGGTCTCCAGGATCACGCCTTGGGCTGAAGGTGGCACAAAACCACTGAGCCACCCGGGCTGCCCTGTAAAAGGCATTCTTAATAATTGCAGTATTACCAAAGCTGCACATTTCAATTTTCACGTATTTATTGTCTTTAAAATACCAGGAAGGACACTGAAAGTTGTTTGGTAATAAGATAATTTAACAAAAAATACCTAAAATATTTTGGTCATTCAAGTTGATAGAAATAGCTTCAGTTCAGAAGAATTTACATGTGAGTTTTTGACTGTTTTTATTCTTTTCTACACCTTTGAACTGAATACCTAAAAATATCTCAAAATCACTTGCACAGTTCAAACAGCAAGGTTTACGTTTCAGTTGGTTGATTCTATTTTAATTTTTTCCTGTACTACTGATTTGAATACTTTCAAAGCCATTTACCAAGTGAAAAATCACACACAGTTAATATATTTATGTGTTATTTAGATCTGAGTATTTTCAGAGGTAGACAAAATTAATATTGGGGTTTAAATTCTCCCTCTCCCTTTTCTCACCAAAGTTCATCATGCACTCCCTTTAAAGGGTGCATTTGGCAGATGAAAAGCTCAGATGACCTGTCCTGTAGCACATTCCTAATAGCTACATCTGGAGCTGATGTTATTTTCCTGGATGCATTAGTATTCAGCTGTGTGATAAATATCAACTGCCTGGGATTTCTAAGCTTTATAAACTTGCTTGGGTGATTTTGCTCTTCGAGTCTTTGGCTCTTTATCATGTTCTTATGGCACTTCAGTCAGAATTCTTCCTCTAAGTAAAATTTTATGATAGAGAAGGGGATGTTTTATCATATCACAGCTTGCATTTTCAACTTTTCTGCATGAGTGGGAATGATAATTTGGAAATAATCCACAAAAAACTAGACCATTTTTCAGAATCAGGAATGGTGGAAGCATAATAACTAAACATTTGTATCAGTAATCAAATATTACATGTGCAAAGTCAATCATCTAACATTATTAATACAAAAATAAAATAGCTTGCATTTATATTTCACATTACACTTAACAAAATGCTTGTACATGCATCATATCAATTGAGCCTTAGAAACAGCATGTGATCTTGTTTGGGCAATTTTTAGTATCTGTTTTATAGAAAGGGTACTGGGGCCCAGAGAAACTACAATTTAAACAGAGGAAGCTTAATATAAATAACTATTAAGCAATGATAAAAGAATAAGTATAAGAGAACTTTACGTGATAACCTAGGGCTGGGGAGAGAGTACCCAAGGAGGTACAAACTTGGGAGAGAACCTCCTTCCTAAGGGAGACTTTATTGGAGAAGCTGGGGTTGCAGCTCACTGGTTGGCAAAAAAGTCTGCTGGTTCCTCTGGGCCACAGCTGGGTCTGCAGTCCCTGATGAAGCAGGCAAGCAACATCTGGTGGGTAGGTGCACAAGTTTGCAGAAAAGACAGGCAGAGGCGGTGGTGGTGGTGGTGGTGGTGGTGGTGGTGGTGGTGTGCATGTGGAGGGATCAGTGCTGAAAGGAGACGCAGAGCACCTGATGTTAGAGTTTCCTGGGCCAGGGAGGGTGATCACCAGGCAGGGCCAGAGCCGTGAGGTCACCAAGGGACCACACATTCTTGGCACATGGCTGGGGCAGAAAACCACGGGACATTCTCAAACCCACATCTCTTGACCAATGGCACAGCAGCCAAATCAGTTTCTTCCTCCTGCAATGTCACTACAGCGACCTCTAGTGAGTAAGATTAGCTTCATGTCCACTCTAAAGGAGCAATGCTTAGCTGTCCATTATTGCAGAGTAGGTGTTGAAGGGTGGATTTGGATCTAAGAAATAAAAATTAAAAAGGTCATGACCTTGGGTGAGGCAGCTTATTTTGGCATAAGGTAGTTCTTGGAGAGGGACTTGGATGTCTCTATAACACTTCCAGCTACTAGGGAAAAGACGGCTTCAGTTCTGAAGGTAGAGTCTGAGTGGCTCACCACAGTAGCCATTACAACCATTTATCTATAAATCTGTGCTCAGAAGCTATCTGAACTGTGTCACATGTATATCCTCTGTTACTAAAATAAATTAATGGGACTTAGATTATTGCCCTCAGTGATGTTTTCTCAAGTCTTCTTTTATTTATTTTTTAAAATATTTTATTTATTTATTCATGAGAGACACACACAGAGAGAGGCAGAGACATAGGCAGAGAGAGAAGCAGGCACCCCGCAAGGAGCCCAATGCAGAACTCAATACCAGACCTTGGAATCACGTCCTGAGCCAAAGGCAGCCGCTCAACCGCTGAGCCACCCAGGCGTCCCATCTTCTTTTATCTATTGAAATTGCATTAAAATCTGTGGCCTGAATATGGAATGTATTAACCTTCAGCACTCATGCTAATATCTACCAAACAGAATATTCTTTTCCTTTGGCAATCCCTCACACTTCGTAGTAGTTTCTACAACATTTCCTCCCTTCAAGTTATCTTTCCTATAGAAATCTTGCTATAGCTACCATGCTGCTATAGACCATTATTTTCAATTGACTGGCACGAATGGCAGTTAGCCAAACATCATCATGTAGAGATTTCCAAGATGCTTGTGATCAATAATTTTTTTCATGAACTGAAAAAGCAGTCACTTCATATGTCTTGTGTTTTGGAAGTTCCCCTGTTTCATCTACTTTGCAGATTAAGGGGAAAAAGTTTTTTAGAAGAGTGATCTATTTCAGAATTTGAAGGGGATAAAATAGAGTGATACTTTTCTTATATACCAATTAATGCAATTTCCACTACATAATGCTGCTTCTCACTGGTTACATAATAAAAATAATTACTTGTGTTCACTCCTGTAACTTCTTCTGCTGTCATCCAGATGATTAAGGATGCTTCCTACACTGCAAGCATGGAACTATGGCCTTGCCTTTTGCTACTGTTCTGGATCTCTTTTGGTGTAGGCACATATATAATATATTTCTTTTTCTATGGAGAGAGATGCTTCATTACTACATCCTTTATGAAGTCTGTGCCAATCTCCCCTTACTTCCTCCATATTCCTTACTGTTCCTACAACATTTAGAAAACATTTTGGTTATAGCCTTCCTCATGCCTTTTTGTATACTTGATTATTGCCACTAATTTCTAATTTCTTTGAAGAAAGGATGTCACACGTACTGTTGATATCCAGATTGCCTCTACTGAGCCAGGTACAGCTATGCTGTTGCTACTGGCTTCCCTCACTCCTCACTAAAAGATTGCTCTTGGCTAACTGGAGCCATCACACTTGAAGGCACTATGAAGTAGTATTCCCCCCTGTAGCAGCTCTAGCGAATGACTTACTGATACAGGTATATAATAGCCTATCCCCTCCTCCTGTCTGTATACTAGAAAACCCCTGTGTTGCAACTTATACTCCTCATGGAATCGAGTTGAGGCTAATCTTTTTTTGTATATTTTTTATTGGAATTTGGTTTGCCAACATATAGTATAATACCCAGTGCTCATCCCGTCAAGTGCCTCCCTCAATGCCTGTCACCCAGTCACCCCATCCCCCTGCCCACCTCCTCTTCCACTACCCCTTGTTTGTTTTGAGGCTAAACTTCTGAAACCATGTCTTCATCTGACACATCTGCTTCCCTCTCTCTTTTACAATTTTTCTCCTGGGATCACTTCCTCCATAAGTCATCTTGCCAAAGAGTCTCCATTCATGTTGTGCTGAGACACGGGAATTTCCATCTGCTAATATTTGTAAACTCTGGACCTAACATAGTGCTGCTAAGGCATAGGATACTCAAGGAAGGTTTGCTTAGTGAAAGGAATTGAGTAACTATATTGAATATATTTGGTAACTCGTGCTTTTCCTACTTCACTGCCATTGCTGCCTAGCTTCTTTCTCTCAATCCCTGGCCCTGAGAAAATAGTGATGCCTCAATGGGGTCCTGGTAAATACTTAGCTTCTGTTGAAATTATTATCAATTTTGAGATCCCAAGCCATATTTTTGCTTCTTAGGTTTTCAATTCATGATTATCTTATTTTCTATCAATTAGGGCCGGAGCCATGTGGATTATATAATCAACATGTAAATCACAAACAAGCAAATAATTTTTTAGGACGTGCAGAAAAGTAAAGAAACCATTACATTGTAAATGGCTTACATTGAAAGTCAACTTTGGTGGTCTTAAGGTTTTATCCAATCCACAAATATGTTTTATTGGATTCATACACTGTTCACAATTTTTAGACCAATTGCCAACACTTAAAAATTCCAAATTCAAGATTTCAACTCATACATAATTGGAATATCTCTGATTATTTACCCTAATAACAACAATGGATAGATGTTCTTTGATTCACCATAGTCCTGGTTAACTCTATTGTCTTACATCCAACCTGCTTCTTTCTTTAAGGGACTTGCTTGACTGCTTTAGGTCTTTTGGTTTGGGCCCATAAGAGATACTTGGGAGCATACAGGCAGGGGCCATACTCAAGCCGTTTCTGAATCCCTAGCATTTAGCACAGTATCTGCCAAAACAGGTGCCCTGTAAATGTTTATTAAATTTACTGTTTATTTTTAAAAGTTTTTTCTAAATTTATTTATGAGAGAGAGAGAGAAAGAGAGAGAGAGAGAGAAGCAGAGACACAGGCAGAGGGAGAAGCAGGCTCCATGCAGGGAGCCCGATGTGGGACTGGATTCCGGGTCTCCAGGGTCACGCCTTGGGCTGAAGGCGGCGCTAAACCGCTGAGCCACCCGGGCTGCCCCTAAATTTACTGTTTAAAGTGGAAGGGAAATATCTTTGTGGGAAAAATCTGCTTTTCAACTCAAAGTAAGAATGCCTGAATCCTATAAAACATCTTTAGAAAAAAAGCAGCAGAGAAAGGGCGACAGAAAAAAGGCAGGAGTGGCTGAGAGATGTAACAGAGGAGAGGTGTTTGGTTTCCAGTATGATCCAGATGAGCGCAACAGCAATTAGGAAGAGAAGTAGGAACACCGATTGACCTAGTAGTACAGCTGATTAATTCTGTATCCAGGAAGAGAGATTTAAGGACAGAAATGAAAGCAACTGCAAGCAGAGGGACACTGATGAATTACCACAATTAACATTTCTGATAGCCTGAAGCAACTAGCACAGCATGATAAAATGTTGAACATAGAAGTTACAACAGGTGAGAGATACAGACCTCAATTAAAGATTGAGACCTCAATCTAGATAAAGACTCTATGATGCCTTCTGGATAAGGCAGAACCAACATCCCGTTAAGAAACAAAACAGGAGGGATCCCTGGGTGGCGCAGCGGTTTAGCGCCTGCCTTTGGCCCAGGGCGCGATCCTGGAGACCCGGGATCAAATCCCACGTCGGGCTCCCGGTGCATGGAGCCTGCTTATGTCTCTGCCTCTCTCTCTCTCTCTCTCTCTCTCTCTCTCTCTCTCTCTCTCTGACTATCATAAATAAGTAAAATTAAAAAAAATTTAAAAAAAAAAGAAATAAAAAAAAAAAGAAACAAAACAGGAGGGGATCCCTGGGTGGCTCAGCGGTTTGGCGCCTGCCTTTGACCCAGAGCGTGGTCCTGGAGACCGGGATCGAGTCCCACATCGGGCTCCCGGTGCATGGAGCCTGCTTCTCCCTCTGCCTGTCTCTCTGCCTCTCTCTCTCTCTCTCTCTCTCTCTCTCTATCATAAAATAAATAAGTAAATCTAAAAAAAAGAACTCTTAAAAAAAAAAGAAACAAAACAGGAATCAGTTTAAGCTTTACATCACACATATATGTTGTGTATTTTCTGCACTTAATTATGACTAACTTGATTAGTTCATTCTATATGTGTATATAGTCACAGACATATACACGCATGCTATTTGCCATAGATTCTCTCAGCAAAGCTTTTAATAATTTAATTTTCAAGCAAGCACGGAAAGCTTCGCCTTCAGGCTTTGTGAGAGAGATATATTGAAAACAGAGGATCCTGAAAGCATATAACATTTAATATCATGGTGTCGACTAGGATTGACAAAAAGGCACCCTCCTGTTCCATTGACTGTGTCCCTGTTCAGTTTGGGTTGTTTTCTTTTTAAAGATTTTATTTATGTATTCATGAGAGGCACACACACACACACAGAGAGAGAGAGAGAGAGAGAGAGAGAGAGAGGCAGAGACACAGGCAGAGGGAGGAGCAGGCTCCACGCAGGGAGCCCGACATGGGACTCGATCCCGACACTTCAGGACCATGCCCTGGACCGAAGGCAGCACTAAACCACTGAGCCACCTGGGCTGCCCCAGTTTGAAGGTTTTATTTTATGTTCCCTTTGCTTGTACTGGATTTTTTTCCTACTGTCCAGCCATCATTTGCCACAGGTCAGTCTTACTGCTGTTAAGTCATAGCCAAGGCCAAGGTGCCTATTTAGTTATCTATGAAGTTTTGACGCTCTACTTTCAGAAAAAGAGCCAGGAGTTTCTTCTTTCTCACACACATATGAAATGATGATATAAATGAAATATACTTGTAACTGAGGAGAAAGTTCATCAGTAGGAAGAGCAGCATTGGTAGTGTATAAGACATTAGTCATTAGTTTGCTAAGTTTTTCTGTACTTTGAGGTACGTGTTAGGATTACATTTCCCTGACACTGGCTAAGTTTGGCAGAGATCCATGGATTTGGTCAGCCAATAAAATATGAAAAGGAAATGAAACATGCCTCTTTTGTGGCAGATTTAGGAGGTGATGAGTACTTTCTAAATTCTCCTCTCTCTGCCAAAACTATTGTTGAACAAATGTGAATGTACTTTCATCAGTCTGGGTTCCTGAGTGTTCACAATGAGCAGAGCTGCTAGTTCCCTGTGTCAGATAGCATGAGTGAAAAATAAATGTCTGTGTGTTAAGCCATTGAGGCTTGGAGTGTGTTTGTTACAGCAGCATAATGCCCTTCACACACACACACACACACACACACACACACACACTCTGCTGTTAAAATTCAAACAGCTATGGTAGCAAATTCTGCTGTGATGTACCGGGAGTTTTTTAAAAATTCATGTCTCAGCTCAGAATTTAACAAACATGTAAACCAGAGAGAAATTTACATACAAATAATATAGGGCCAGATGACCCAGGACAATGGATTTCATACAATGCTGGGGTAATCTCTAGGGATTTCTCTGACTCACATTAGAGATCGCCTGAGCCATTTGAGGTGGGGAGTTCTTTGTAGACCCTAATCAAACAAAACATCTGTTTCTGAAATCAACTGAGATCATTTGTTTATAAATGGGGTTTCCAAATATTGCATTTGAGCAAAAGATTGCATGCTGAAATAATACTGGGAAAAACATTCTTTTGAGAATAACAGGTAACATAAAATGTTGATAATATATATCGAATTTCTCACTAGTTGTTTTTTTTTTTTTTAAAGATTTATTTATTTACTCATGAGAGACACACACACACACAGAGAGAGAGAGAGAGAGAGCAGGCTCCATGCAGGGAGCCTGATGTTGGACTCGATCCCGGGTCCCCAGGATCAGGCCCTGGGCCGAAGGCGGTGCTAAACCGCTGAGCCATCCGGGCTGCCCTCTCATTAGTTGTTAACTATACCATGTTAATTCATACTTCAGCATCTTTGTGGAGTGAAACACATCCTCTCCTTGCCAACCTCTATGTCACAAACTGCTGAGCACTCCAACACACACATTAAATGTTGCCTTCTCTGTAAAACCACCTCAGATGCATGTTTGGGATTACATGCCTGCACACATACGAACTAATATACACTGTTCTTTCCCTTATAGGGTTCTTCCATCGTTGACTTTAGCACATTAGAATGTAATCAGTTTGTAAATGGCTCTCCTTTGCTAGATTATGAGTGACTGGCAGAGTCTAGAACGATACAAGTAGTTTGGAATGACTAAAATGATATTTAAACAGTAAAACTTTGTTTCATTTACTTAATTCATTTTGCTGTATTGTTTTCAGCAAAATGTCTAATGAAAACTTCTAGGTCTTTTCCATATTCTGCCTTAAACATTTAACATGAATTCCCCATAGGCTATAAAATTAAATGTTATCCAAATAACTACCACAGTTTTATAGTTGAATACATTTTTTGCCATTTCTGTGCATAAACTATGACTAACAGAGGATTAAACAATCTGGGATAACAAAAACTGAAGCCATTGTTCTTTGTTATTTCAGATAATCCCTACCCTTCCCTACTGAAAGACCTCTAGCCAATCCTCTATATCTTTTTGTTCTGATTTTTATAAGTTTTGTTCATACTGTAAATTCTTCTCTCTGTACATTCAGCAAAAACATTCAGTTTTGAAAATATACCAACTATACAAACCGTCATACTAGATTCCATCTACAGAACACCTCTACATGTGAATAAAATGTTTACATTTTACAAATAACAGTGTTTTGTGAAGAACTATTATTCAGGAAAAGGTGCAACAAATAACAGTAATTTTAATATGCATCTGTCAAATGAGAAAGGCAAAAAATAGTTTGGATTTTTGTTTCCAAGTACTTATGGAAAGGGAAGGCATGAGAGGACCCTCATTTTGTTTTCATTTCAAAATATAACAGAGAAAGATATTACAGTCTGTACTTCATGTTTCCTCCTTAGAAGAGATTCTATCAGTGTTTTTTTTATATTCTACTATACAGAGAAAGAATTAGGAAGTGTTAAGGTACAATATTCTCTGTGTCAAATAGTAAATGCCCATTCCAAAAGAATATCAGAAACTTACCTCACGTTCAAGATTCTCTTAGCATAGAGCCAAGCTCGAAGTACATTGGTCAAAGCAGAGTTTAAAAACAATTAATATTGTGTTATGTATTTATTAGGTTTAGTTTTTCTGTAGAAATAAACACTGTCAAATTTGTAAGTACTTTTTTTTTTTTTTCAGAAGGCAGTGTTCTATTTGGGATGCTATTCTTATAGGGGGAGTGTTTTTGCAGATTTTCAATAAGTGTGTGTTTAAATTAGGTTGACATTGGACATCAGTAATTTTATATGTCCCTCGAGACAATGTAATTATTACAAGTAACAACTTGTAATGACTAAATTCTAAAAATTCAAAATACATTTTGTTTGTTCTATATTTTAAGGTATAATACATAACTACTTTTATTTTGTCATTTCAACAAATATTTATGGACACCTACTATGCATCAAGTATGATAGATACTGGAAATTGAAAGATCAATGTCTTTTCTATCCGCAGGAGCTCAGTAAAGAAAGAGATAAATAAAAATCTGTAATTGGGTGACATTCGCATTATAGAAGTATACAGCAGATCCAGGGGTGTCTCAGCAGAGTATGAAAGGGTATGGCACTCTGGCAAAATCAAGTTATTGGATGGCTCCAGAAAAATGTGAGGAAGGTGGTCGAAGTGAGAATAGGAGAGACAAGTTAAAGGAACCTTTGGGTAGGCAGAGGACAGGGTACAAAGTGCTATTAAGCTTTGTTGAGGTGTTCGGAGGCTGCCTATGGCCAGTGGGGAGCTATTGAAGAATTTTAGGCAAAGGAGTGGCATGTCATGACCAGAATTGCTTTTGAAAGTGGTCACACTGTTGGGAGTAAATGTCATGCTGTATGATGGTAGTGTGATAGGGGTTGACTTAACTTTTACTTCTTCCCTTTATTTTCCAAAATTTTTACACTGCATTTGTATGTTATGTGGTATTTCAAATTTCTTTACATAGTGAAGAGGACTTACATCTTTTTCCAGTAGAAAGCAAGCTTCATCAAACTGAGCTATATACACACATCTTGTTCACTATTACAGTTACAGTGCTGAATACATAGAAAATAAAAATGTGTTGAATGAATAAATGTCAGTATGAATGGAGACAAAGAGAGATTAAGGTATTTTATTATGACCCAAAAGAAGGCTATTTGCCCACACTCAACCAGTTATACCGGTGCAACAGAGATAGGCTGTGTAAAATAAACACTCCTATTTTAAAAAATAGAAGAATAGGGTCACCTGGGTAGCTCAGTCAGTTAAGCGTCTGCCTTAGGGTGAGGTCATGATCCTGGAGTCTCCCCATCTTGGGCTCCCTGCTCAGCGGGGAGTTTGCTTCTCCCTCTCCCTCTGCCCCTCCTCCTGCTCTTTCCCTCTCTCTCTCTAATAAATAAATAAAATATTAAAAAAAAAAAAAAAAAAAGGCAGCCTGGGTGGCTCAGCGGTTTAGCGCCACCTTCAGCCCAGGGCGTGATCCTGGAGACCCAGGGTGGAGTCCCACGTCGGGCTCCTTGCATGGAGCCTGCTTCTCCCTCTGCCTGTGTCTCTGCCTCTCTTTCTCTGTGTCTCTCATGAATAAATAAATACAATCTTAAATTAAATAAATAAATAAATAAATAAATAAATAAATAAATAAATTTAAAAAAAATAGAAGAATCATCTACTTCAGTTTTGAAATCTTACTAGGCAGACTATACAAAAGACCACTACCCAGTGGGTAGACAATTTTCCTTTGTTGGACTCCACCTCTGCTTCCTAGACCACTGTTCTCCTGAGCCATTGGTTCTGTCCAAAAGGTCCCCCCTTTTCTGTTCTCCTCCTTAGCTTCGTCGGAAAATTGAGCTCTGGAGAATATGTTCTCCGTGTCCAGTTTTTTTTTTTTTTTCAGTCTTCTTTCTGTTTATATAAAGTTTGAGAACCAAGTATGGTTTAATTTTTTATTTTTATTTTTATTTTTTTCCAAGTATGGTTTTAAATCTCAATTAGCCTCTTTTATTCTGGATTTTCTCCAGAACTTGGCCAGCTTCTTACTGCTTGATTTCAGTAAGCTCCATGTGCCAACAGTCACACCTACAGTTCTTTGCTAAACAAAATCTTCCTGTTTGCTATTGTTCTTTGATTTTTTTTTATTGAGAAATAATTGATATACATCACTGTATAAGTTTAAGGTGTAAGCATGATGGTCAAATATAAATATATATATTTATATATATTATAATTATATATAATATAATAACTATATATATTATATAATAAATTATATATATTATATATAGTATTTATATGTATAATATATATTTTATATATATATATAAATATATAGAGAGATGTTCTTTGAGTTTTAGGCCCTGTTCTTATCCTTCTGGATTTAATTGCTGGTGCCATGAGAATATGACATTATTTTCTTTTCAAGACATTCTGTTTAACTGAAAGGAGTTTCTGGGTACTGCAATCTTCATTGTGAAACTCAGATATTTGCTCAGAGGTAATTTGATCCATTCTCATGTTTCAACAATTTGTGTAGTGATCAACTCTTGATTTGACACTTGATGCAATTCTGAGTTTTAATCAACCTTTTTTTGCTCAAAGCATTTCTTAAACATTTCTATTACTGTCTATTTCAGAATCACTTGCTTTTTCAACCCTATAAGCCCTGAAACTGGAAGATGTTTCTCTATGCTTTTTCCTCTTCTTTTTTTTAGATCTTTTACTTATTTATTTGAGAGAGAGAGCACACAGCAAGCACATGCCCAAGCTGGGGGAATAACTTCATTCTCTTAATGTGGAGTATCACATTGATTGATTTTCATATGTTGACTCATCCTTGAAGTCTAGGGATCAGTTCCACCATATTGTGGTGTATGATTCTCTTAATGTGCTCTTTAATTTGGCTTGCTGGTATTTTGTTGAGGATTTTTACATCTCTATTCATCAGTGAAGGATGCCCACTCTCACTACTTCTATTCACAATAGTACTAAAAATCCTAACCAGAATAATTAGGTAAGTAAAAAAAATCCAAATTTGAAAGGAAGAATTAAAGTTACCTCTGTTCATAGTTGACACAATATTTTATGTAGAAAACCCTAAAGATTCTAGAAAAAGTTGTTAGAATAAAAAATTTAGTAAATTTGCAGTACAGAAAATGAACATGAAAAAAGCAATTGCTTTTCTATACATGAATAATGAATAGTCCAAAAAGGAAATTAAGAAAACAATCCCATTTTCCATAGCACCAAAAAGAATAAAATAGGACTAAACTTAACCAAGGAGACCAAATATTTATACACTGAGGCTATAAAACATTGTTGAAATAAATTAAAGAAGACACAAACAAATAGAAAGACATCTATGTTTATGGATAGGAAGACTTAATATTATTAACATGTCTCTACTACCCAAAGCAATCTACTGATCCAATGTGATGCTTCCAATGGCATTTTTTACAGAAATAGAAAAGAAACCAATCCTAAAATTCATATGGAATCACAAAAGATCTCAAATAGATAAAGCAATGTTCAGAAAGAACAAAAGCTGGAGCTATCGCACTTCTTAATCTCAAAACATATTACAAAACTATTATAATCAAAACAGTATGGCACTGGCATAGATACAGATGTATAGTCCAATGGAGTGGAATAGAGACCAAAGAAATAAACCTACACCTAGATTGTCAATTGATCTCCAAGGGTGTTAAGAATACACAATGGGGAAAGGAAGTCTCTTCACAAAATGGTCTTGGATATTCACATGCAAAAAACTATGAAATTAAACCCTTATGTCACAACATACACAAAAATAAACTCAAAATGGATTAAAGACTTGAACATAAGATCTAAAACTATAAAACTCCTAAAGAAAACATAAGGGAAAGATGCATAATATTGGTCTTGGCAATGATTTCTTAGATATGATACAAAAAGCATAAGCCACAAAAGCAAAAATAGGTAAGTGGGACTACATCAAACTAAAAAGCTACTGCACAGCAAAGGAAATAATCAAGAGTAAACAGTAACCTACAGAGAAAATATGTGTAAACCATAGAAGTCCTAAAGGGTTAATAGTCAAAAGTTATAAGGAACTCCTACAACTCAATAGTGGGGGGAAAAAAACAACAACACTAACAATGTAATAGAAACCCAGGCAAAAGACCTGAATAGACATTTCTCTACTAAAGACATACAGATAACCAACAGATATATTAAAAGGGCTCAACATGAATAATCATCAGGGAAATGTAAATGAAAACAATTAGATATCACTCCACATCTGTTAGGATGGCTATTATCCAGATCTTGCCATTTACACCCACATGAATGGAGCTAGAGAGTATTACACTAAGAGAAATAAGTGAATAAGCAAAATAAGTCAGAGAAAGCCACCCTCTTTCTAAGAATGTAAACCAACTAGATTTTACTCATATGTGTATTTTAAAGACTATGTAGAGTCTCTCTGGAGAAATATAAAATTATCATCTGGGGGGAAAGACAACAAGAGTTTCTTTTTTTAAAAAAGATTTTATTTATTTATTCATGAGAGACAGAGAGAGAGAGAGAGAGAGAGAGGCAGAGACACAGGCGGAGGGAGAAGCAGGCTCCATGCAGGGAGCCTAACATGGAACTTGATCCCAGGTCCCCAGGACCAGGCCCTGGGCTGAAGGCGGCGCTAAACCGCTGAGCCACCAGAGGTGCCCAAGAGTTTATTTCTGTATGAATATTTTGACAATATACCCTAATGATTGTCGTGTAAGTATAAATTTTCGAGTGGATTCAAGTCTTTCTTGAAAATATTAAATAATAATTGTAAACTTAATTTTATTCAACTCATTTCTTCACATATAAACACATAAGGTTACTTTTTAAGATTAAAAATGAACAAAGCACATTCCCTTACATAATCCTCAGATGGCCTTCACCACCGTGTGACATTGAACAGACATGCTATCTATATTTTTGCCTAATTTCCAAGTTTTAAAGAATTCCTTTGACACCAGGATTCTTTCAAGAAACATTTTCTAAAAGAGTTGTGGGTGTATAAAGCAAAACTCCACCATGTTAGTTAAGAAGCCACATGCAACTTTAATTTTCAGTCCTATCGGAACAGCTTATGTTCTTGCACATCTCTATCTCTTCCAGCCTATTTCGTTCTCTGGTACTTAATCTGAAGTCCTGAAGTTAGGCTTTAATCTCCATAAAACATTTCAAAAGAAGATAAAAGAAGGAACACTTTAACAGTAGTACAGAGAACTAGAGAGAACACAGTGAAATATAGAACTGCATGATTTCACTATTGAGGTAAAGATTGGTTTTTGGTGAAGTTGTATAAATACATTCGCAGGATACACAATGAAGTTATGTATAAATCCAAACTTGTTTTCATCTCACAATTATAGGAAAGGAAAAACTTACATCTTCTTTTTGACATAGAGCTAGACATACATTTCCTACTTTTCAAAATACTTGCCATAGGAAAAATGTGTCATAAGAGTAAAGTTTTAGAATTGGGAAATACATCTATGTTTATTGGAATGGAAAAAAAGCCCAGATAAATTAGAAGTATTTGCCTTTTTTTCTAAGTGGAATTATGTTGCTACTGTTGCAGGATAACAGATTTCAGAACATCTCTTTGGAAACACTTGTTTTACTGAAAGGATGCCATGTCTTTGGGAAAGTTTTATGCAAATTTGCAAAATAATTATCTTCTCTGAATAAATATTTCAGAAGCATTGCTATTTTGAACCAACCATGTATTTGTGTGTGTGTGTTTTGTCTTTGTTTGGTTTTGTAATATTTCATTGCTCTTTCAGTGATTGTTATACTTCTTTATTGTGGTAAAAAAAACATATAACATGATATCTACCCTCTTAAATTTTTAAGGGTACAGAAAAATATTAACTATAAGTACAATGTTGTACAGCATAGCTCTACACATTTTTCATCTTACGTGACAAACTTTGTACCCATTGGATAGCAATTTCCCATTTGCCCTGCCCACTCCAGCCCCTGGCGACCACTTTTCTACTCTCTGCTTATATGAGTTTGGCTATTTTAGATTCCTCTTATAAGTGGAATCATGCAGTATTTGTCATTCTGTGACTGGTTTACTTCACTTAGCATAATGTCCTCAAGGTTCATTTACATTGTAGCATATAACAGAATTGCCTACTTTTTATGGCCAAATAATATTCTATTGTAAATATCTACTGTATTTTCTTCATCTATTCATCTGTTAATGGACATTGTGGGTATTATGAATAATGCTGCAATGAACATGGAATGTAGATGTCACCTCAGGATCTTGATTTCAGTTATTTTGGATAAATAACCAGAAGTGTAATTGCTGGGTCACACGGTAGTTCTATTTTTATTTTTTTTAGGAACTTCCATAGTGTGTTTGCCCTATGGCTACAACATTTTACATTCCCAACAACAATGTGCAAGGGTTCCAATATTTCCACATCCTTAACAACTCTTGTTATTTTCTGTTTTGTTTTGATGTTTTTTTTTCATTTTTATTTAAATTCCAGTTAGTTGACATGCAGTGTAATATTAGTTTCAGATATATAATATAGTGATTTAACACTTCCACACATCATCTGGTGCTCATCACAAGTGTCCTCCTTAATCCTCCTCACCTATTTCACCCACCTACCCCCACCCACCTCCCCTCAGGTAAACCTCAGTGTGTTCTCTATAGTTAAGTCTGTTTCTTTTCTTGGTTTGCCTCTCTTTTCCCCTTTTGCTAATTTGTTTTGCTTTTTAAATTTCACATATGAATGAAATCATATAGTATTTCTTTCTCTGGTTGACTTATTTTGTTTAGCATTATATTCTCTGCCTCTACCCACATCATTGCAAGTGGCAAGATTTCACTCTTTTTTATGGCTGGGTTATATATATATCACATCTTCTTTATTTACTCATCTCTTGATGGACACTTGGGTTGCTCCCATAGTTTGTCTATTGTAAATAATACTGCAATAAACACAGAGATGCATGTATCCCTTTGAATTAATGTTTTTGTATTTTTTAGGTAAACCCCCAGTAGTGTGATTCCTGGATCATAGGGTAGTTCTATTTTTAATTATTTGTGAAACCTCCATACTGTTTTTCACAGTGGCTACATCTGTTTGCATTCTCACCAACAGTGCATGAAGTTTCCTTTTTCTCCACATCTTCACTAACACTTGTTTCCTGTGTTTCTTATTTTAGCCATTCTGAGAGATGTGAGCTGATACCTCATTGCACTTTTGATTTGCATTTCCCTGATGACTAACGAATGATCCTGACCATCTTTTCATGTGCCTGTTAGCTATCTGTATATCTTCTTTGGAGAAATGTCTGTTCATGTCTTCTGCCCACCCTTTAATTGGACTATTGTTTTTTGGGTATTGAGTTCTATTAGTTCTTTATTTTTTTGGATACTAACCAATTATCAGATATGTCATTTGTAAATATCTTCTCCCATTCAGTAGGTTGGCTTTTATGGATTGTTTTTTTAGCTGTGCAAAAACTTTATTTTGATGTAGTCCCAATAGTTTATTTTTGCTTTTGTTTCCCTTGCTTCAAGAGGCATATCTAGAAAAATGTCACTACAGCCAATGTCAGAGAGATTCTCGCCTGTGCTCTCTTCAAGGATTTTTACGGTTTCAAGGTCTCACGTTTAGATCTTTAATCCATTTTGAGTTTATTTTTGTGTACGGTGTAAGAAAGCGGTCCAACTTCATTTTTCTTCACGTTGCTGTCCAGTTTTCTCAATACCATTTGTTGAAGAAACTGTTTTTTTCCATTGAATATTCTTTCCAGATTTGTCAAAGATTAATTGACCATATAATTGTGGGTTTATTTCTGGGTTTTCTATTCTGTTCCATTGATCTATGTGTCTGTTTTAGTGCCACTACCAATCGTTTTGATCACTACATCTTTGTAATGTAACTTGAATGCCTCCAGTTCTGATTTTCTCTTTCAAAATATCTTTGACTATTCGGGATCTTTTGTGGTTCCACACAAAATTGTTTGTTCTAATTCTGTGAAAAATTCTATTGGTATTTTGATAGGGATTGCATTAAATATGTAGATTGCTTTGGGTAGTATAGACATTCAATAATAAAATAGTAATAATCTTAACCAAAGAAGTAAAAGATCTTTTTTAAAAGAACATAAAACATTGATGAAAGAAATTGAAGACAACACAAAGAAATGGAAAGACATTCCATGCTCATGGTTTGGAAGAACAAATATTGTTGAAATTTCTAGACTACAAGAGATATTTCCTTATTAATTAATAGGTATGTTATTATTTTATGCAACTAACCACACACAGAGGCAGAAATGGACTTTTCTATTTTACAAATGTTTTGGATTCTTTTTTATTTGAAGATGAGATAAATGATTCATTCTTTCAACTTAAAAGGCATTGTACACAGCAATATTAATGGAAAACAAGATATTTGATGAAAGATAAGATTCAAACAATTCATACCTAATATAAGCATTTACAAAATTTGTAAAATGAACTGATATTATTTGTCAGGGATCATTTAATTCTATACTTGCCATTGAACACATTAATATTCTCTTTATCATTTTAAATCTCTCAATGTAATTCTAAATATAAATCTACCAAATTTCAATTATTGGGATTTAATATTGATGTTCTGCATCTTTTATCTCCTCCAAAAATTAGGCCTTGGGGTCAAATTGTCTCTTTTACAAAACATAATTAAGAAGAAGTTAAACACTGAATATATTAAATAAATTTACTTTTCTATTAGAGAATAAAATGGTCGATTTGCCTGAAAATTTACATTTAAAAAGTTGTGTTATTGTCCTATAATTATAGAATTTTCCAAGTGAATGTAACAAAACACATGAAGGAAAGATACTATCTAAAGGGAAAGAATTTTTTATTTTATTTTTTAAAAGATTTTATTTATTTATTTGAGAGAGAGAGAGCATGAGGTGGGGGATAGCAGAGGGAGAGGGAGAAGTAGACTCTCTGCTGAGCAGGGAGCTCAATGTGGGGCTCAATCCCAGGACCCCGGGATCATGACCTGAGCCCAAGGCAGATGCTTAACCGACTGAACCACCCAGGCATCCCAAGAATGTTTTATTAAAAAAAGAACTTTTATACAAATATATGAACTTTATACCTCATCTAATTTATTAGTATTTTAATATTCTGTACAGTTAACAATTTGGTTTTAAAAATTTAATATTCCAATAAAAGTATCTGATTAAAACCATGAAAAAGAAACTTCTTCACAAAGATTTTTTTTATTTTTTTAACCTTACTCTTATACTCACCTCACAGTCGGCAAATTGTTCGCACATTCAATGTTTCTTTAATTTTCATCCCTACAAGCTGTCTACTAGACAGTTTGAACAGGAAAAATTATTGCCATTTTACATTTTAGATAAATAAACTCAGACCCAGAATTTGTACCCGCCTTCCCCGAGGTCACTGAGCAATCAAGTGGCAAGGCCAAAACTTATTCTACAATTCAGATCTTATATAGAGGGGCTTAGGAGAGAGTTTATATTTAAAAATGTTTTATTATCATAACACTTCACCCTCTTTAAAGAACTAGTAATTCAATCTTTCCCCTAATATATTAGAGCATGCAATTCTTCTATTTTATTCAATTTATAAAAAATATTTCGTGATAACTAAGATATTATACAGAGTCAAACTGTTCTATTCCACTTATGCTTGGAAATATGAACAGCTGTTGGAGTACACATGTGAAAAATTTCAATTTGTGTGTAAAGGAGAATTCTGGTGATTCTAAGGATAAGAGAATTAAGGCAATTTACCTGTGCAAAGGGAAACTGCTCTGGGAATTATTTAAGGTGGTTAAATTACATAGCTTTTCCCCCACAAGCTGTCAACAATAAAGAGATTAAGACTTCATTTGCAAGCTTTATCTTTAATGCAAAATGACAGAAATTGACATTTAAAAACTGTATGGTACAATACTCTACATGACACAGGCAGAAACTTGTACAAGCTTTGGAGCCTAGCTCCTACTCATATTTGCTTCAATTGTCTATTACAGGATCTGGAGTGTTTTTAGTAGTTGAATCTTCTAAATATTATCTATGAGGATGCAAAAACATTACATGAGATAATACTACAGAAAATCAAATTATGGACACAGAGTACGTATTACTTTTGACGTCTGGCCATCCTTTAAGACTGAGAGAGTTAGAATTCCCAAAATGTAACATTATATGAATCAGTTACCTATTTGCATAATTTGCTTCTCAGTGCAAAGTAACAGGCCCTGACCCAGATGATCTCAAAGTGAATTGTCAGCAGGCCAATAAAAAAAATTGAGCAGATGGATGTCATTTTTCAAAATTAGGCTTTCTTTGACAATAATCATTTTTGATGTTCTAAGATAATAAGAATCAGTAGGAAAATTTCATCAGGCATTTTCTTACATAAGTATGTTTACAGTTTACACAGAGGCAGAGGGATGACTCACAGAAAGGAGGAAATTCCCTCTTAATTTCATGAGAGGAGTTCGAGTATAAACATACACACACACACATCAGTTGCTTAGAGTTTATAAATGAAATATATATTTCTCCTTGCTAAGCATGTTAGAATATCTCTTATTTTTATCTTGTGTATAAGTTTGGGCAATTTTTATGTTCATCCCAATTTCTATATATTGTATCATTGAAGTCATACAAAAGATATAATCATATTTTATAAAGAAAAAACTGTCTCTTCAGTTAATGGCCAATGCTAAATTTGAAATTTACATCATACACACCAGTCTGGTTACAAAATAATTAATTTGATTCAGATGTTTAATTAAGCATGACAAGGAGGCTTTAGTTTTAAGTTAAGAGGGAAAAAAATGAAAGAGTCGCCTTGGAAAAGCCTGGAGCATATTTTGCAGAGCATCTTGGAACAAACAGTTTTAACTAAAGACTTAGCCTATTCCTTTGATGACTTCATTAACAAGTCAAAGTCTTCAGACCCATGAGGCCTATGACAGAGAATACTGTAGCAGTTAGATGTAGGACACATAGAATTTGGGTTTTTTGATTAAATTATAATAAATATCTTTAATTAAGCAGGCTTTTCCTGGTGAGTTAAAGGAAAGAAAAAAGTGCCTCATTACTTATTTTTTTAGCCATTGCTTCTTTATTCTATGTTAACTGAAAGGATCTTTTATTTATAGATATTATTATGACTTCCATAAATAGTCAATACATACATTGTGCACATACTCACTTTCTGTGTGGTCTATTATGTTGCATAAATTCTCTTCATTGATGTTCAAAGCTATAATTAAAGCCAAATCTTAATGTTTCCTCTTCACTAACACTTATATTTTGTTGTAAGCAAAAGAACAAGAGTTGAGCTTATCATGGTGATTTATTTGATTCTCATTTCAGTGATAATTTTACAACTGTCCTCATACAGAATGGAGAGAAATAAGTGAAAATTCACAGAACTGATATAAAAGCCAACTTAAAATTTCTAAAACAGAGGAAAGCACTGTCCCGGAGAAGCAGGAGCTTTACCAACGGGGGAGAGGGCGCCACACCCCGCGGCCGAGCTCCCTAAAGGGCTGTAGCCCGCGCCGGTGGGGCCCCGGGAGCAGCTCCGGAGGCGGCTCAGGCAGCGGCTCCACGCGGAGGGAGCTGCGCGGCCCTGGGAGCCGGATTCCAGCGGCACGGACCCTGGAGCCCAGGGCGGGGGGCACACAGCCCAGGATCTGGCACTCCCCCCGGGACAGGCAGAGGCCGGGAGGGCACAGGACAGCGAGGGCGCTCCTGCCGCCGGGGTGCCTCAAGCTGTGCAGAACAGCACCTCCCACCCCAGCATCCAGGCCCCTGCGGACTGGGAGCTGCAGTAGTTACTGCAGGAGCTGACTCCAGGGCTGGAGAGCTGGCCGCCGCCACTGTTGTTGTTCCTCCTGGTGTCACCTTGTGCCTGGGACTGAGCAGGGGGCTCACAGGATAAACAGCTCCCACTGAGCCATGCACCTGGCAGGGGCGGGGCAGCTCCCGCAGGTGCACACACCTGAGAAACACCACAGCAGGCCCCTCCCCCAGAAGACCAGCTGGAAGGACAGGGGAAAAGCAAGTTATTCACCAAGCAGCGCTGGAAAGTTCCAGGGGAAGTCAAGGGATTTACAGGATATAGAATCAGAGGATACCCCTCCTTGTTTTTTGTTTTCTGTTTGTCCCCCCCTTTTTTCTTTTTTCTTCTTCTTTTTTTTTTCTCTCTTTTTCTCCTTTTTCTAGTACAACTTGTTTTTGGCCACTCTGTACTGAGCAAAATGACTAGAAGGAAAAACTCACCTCAAAAGAATCAGAAAGAGTCCTCTCTCCCACAGAGTTACAAAACTTGGATTACAATTCAATGTCAGAAAGCCAATTCAGAAGCACAATTATAAGGCTACTGGTGGCTCTAGAAAAAAGCCTAGAGGATTCAAGACTCTTCATGACTGCAGAATTTAGATCTAATCACACAGAAATTAAAAATCAATTAAATGAAATGCAATCCATACTGGAGGTCTTAATGACGGTTAACGAGGTAGAAGAATGAGTGAGTAACATAGAAGACAAGTTGATGGCAAGGAGGGAAACTGAGGAAAAAAGAGAAAAGCAATTAAGATCATGAGGATAGGTTCAGGGAAATAAATGACAGCCTCAGAAGGAAAAATCTACGTTTAATTGGGGTTCCTGAGGGCCCCAAAAGGGACAGAGGTCCAGAATATGTATTTGAACAAAACATAGCTGAGAACTTCCCTAACTTGGGAAGGGAAATGGGCATTCAGATGCAGGAGATACAGAGATTCCCCTCTAAAATCAATAAAAACTGCTCAACACCTCGACATTTAATGGTGAAACTTGCAAATTCCAAAGATAAAGAGAAGATCCTTAAAGCAGCAAGAGACAAGAAATCTCTAGCTTTTATGGGGAGAAGCATTAGGATAACAGCAGACCTCTCCACAGAGACCTGGCAGCCAGAAAGGGCTGGCAGGATATATTCAGGGTCCTAAATGAGAAGAACCTGCAGCCAACAATACCTTCCAGCAAGGCTCTCATTCAGAATAGAAGGAGAGATAAAGAGCTTCCAGGACAGGCAGAAACTGAAAGAATATGTGACCACCAAACCGGCTCTCCAAGAAATACTAAGGAGGACTCTGTAATAGAAAGAGGAAGTCCAAGGAAACAATCCACCTAAACAGGGACTGAATAGGTATCATGATGACACTAAATTCATATCTTTCAATAGCAACTCTGAACGTGAATGGGCTTAATGAACCCATCAAAAGGCACAGGGTTTCAAACTGGATAAAAAGCAAGACCCATCTATTTGCTGTCTACAAGAGACTCATTTTAGACATAAGGACACCTACAGTCTGAATATAAAAGGTTGGAGAACCATTTACCATTCAAATGGTCCTAAAAGAAAGAAGGACTAACCATCCTTATATCAGATAAATTAAACTTTATCCCAAAGACTGTAGTAAGAGGTGAAGAGGGATACTATATCATACTTAAAGGATCTATTCAACAAGAGGACCTAACAATCACAAATATTTATGCCCCGGATGTGGGAACTGTAAAGTATATCAATCAATTAATAACCAAAGTTAAGACATACTTAGATAAGAGTACACTTCTACTTGGTGACTTGAATGTAGCGCTTTCTACAATCAACAGATATTCTAAGCACAACATCCCCAAAGAAAAAAAAGCTTTAAATAATAAACTGGACCAGATGGATTTCACAGATATTTACAGAACGTTACATTCAAAAGCACTGAATACATATCCTTCTCAAGTGCACATGGAAATTTCTCCAGAATAGACCACATACTGGGTCACAAATCAGGTCTTAACCGATACCAAAAGATTGGGATCATCCCCTGCATATTTTCAGACCATAATGCTTTGAAATTAGAACTAAATCACAAGAAGAAGTTTGGAAGGATTTCAAACATGTGGAGGTTAAGGACCATCCTACTAAAAGATGAAAGGGTCAACCAGGAAATTAGGGAAGAATTAAAAAGTTTCATGGAAACTAATAAGAATGAAGATACAACCATTCAAAATCTTTGGGATACAGCAAAAGCAGTCCTGAGGGGGAAATACATCACAATACAAGCAACTATCCAAAAACTGGAAAGAACTCAAATACTAAAGCTAACCTTGCACCTAAAGGAGCTGGAAAAAAAAAAAGCAAATAGATCCTACACCCAGCAGAAGAGAGTTAATAAGATTCGAGCAGAACTCAATGAAATAGAGACCAAAAGAACTGTGGAAGAGATCAACAAAACCAGGAGTTGGTTCTTTGAAAGAATGAATAAGGTAGAAAAACCATTATCCAGCCTTATTAAAAAAAAGAGAGAGAGAGAAAAGACAAATTAATAAAATCACAAATGAGAAAGGAGAGATCACCACCAATACCAAGGAAATACAAACGATTTTTAAAACTTATTATGAGCAGCTATATGCCAATAAATTAAGCAACCTAGAAGAAATGGACCCATTTCTGGAAAACCACAAACTACCAAAACTGGAACAGGAAGAAATAGAAAACCTGAACAGGCCAATAACTAGGGAGGAAATTGAAGCAGTTATCAAATACCTCCTCAGACACAAAAGGCAGGGCCAGGTGGCTTCCCAGGGGAATTCTATCAAACGCTTAAAGAAGAAACCATACCTATTCTACTAAAGCTGTTCGGCAAGATAGAAAGAGATAGAATACTTCCAAACTCGTTCTAGGAGGCCAGCATCACCTTAATTCCAAAACCAGACAAAGACCCAACCAAAAAGGAGAATTATAGACCAATATCCCAGATGAACATGGATGCAAAAATTCTCAACAAAATACTAGCCAATAGGATCCAACAATACATTACGAAGATTATTCACCATGACCAAGTGGGATTTATCCCCGGGATGCAAGGCTGGTTCAACACTCATAAAGCAATCAATGTGATTGGTCATATCAACAAGAGAAAAAACAAGAACCATATGATCCTCTCAATAGATGCAGAGAAAGCATTTGGCAAGATACAGCATCCATTCCTGATCAAAACTCTTCAGAGTGTAGGGATAGAGGGAACAGTCCTCAGCATCTTAAAAGCCATCTACAAAAAGCCCACAGCAAATATCATTCTCAATGGGGAAACACTGGGATGCTCTCCCCTAAGATCAGGAACAAGACAGGGATGTCCACTGCTATTCAACATAGTACTAGAAGTCCTAGCCTCAGCAATCAGGCAACAAAAACAAATAAAAGGCATTCAAATTGGCAAAGAAGTCAAACTCTCCCTCTTTGAAGATGGCATGATACTGTACATAAAAAACCCAAAAGACTCCACCCCAAGATTGCTAGAACTCATACAGCAATTTGGCAGTGTGGCAGGATACAAAATCAATGCCCAGAAGGCAGTGGCATTTCTATACACTAACAATGAGACTGAAGAAAGAGAAAGTAAGGAGTCAATCCCATTTACAATTGCACCCAAAAGCATAAGATACCTAGGAATAAACCTAACCGAAGAGGTAAAGGATCTATATCCAAAAACTACAGAACACTTCAAAAGAAATTGAGGAAGACACAAAGAGATGGAAAAATATTCCATGCTCATTCATTGGCCGAATTAATATTGTGAAAATGTCCATGCTACCCAGGGCAATTTACACATTTAATGCAATCCCTATCAAAATACCATGGACTTTCTTCAGAGAGTTGGAACAAATCATCTTAAGATTTGTGTGGAATCAGAAAAGACCCTGAATAGCCAGTGGAATATTAAAAAAGACAACCAAAGCTGGGGGCATCACAATGCCAGGTTTCAGGTTGTACTATAAAGCTGTGGTCAACAAAATGGTGAGGTACTGGCACAAAAACAGACACATAGATCAATGGAACAGAAGAGAGAATCCAGAAGTGGACCCTCAACTTTATGGTCAACTAATATTCGACAAAGCAGGAAAGACTATCCACTGGAAAAAAGACAGTCTCTCCAATAAATGGTTCTGGGAAAATTGGACATCCACATGCAGAAGAATGAAACTAGACCACTCTCTTACACCAGACACGAAGATAAATTCAAAATGGATGAAACATCTCAATGTGAGACAAGAGTCCATCAAAATCCTAGAGGAGAACACAGACCCTTTTTGCACTTGGGCATAGCAACTTCTTGCAAGATACATCCATGAAGGCAAGAGAAACAAAAGCAAAAATGAATTATTGGGGCTTCATCAAGATAAGAAGCTTCTGCACAGCAAAAGAAACAGTCAACAAAACTAAAAGACAACCTACAGAATGGGAGAAGACATTTGCAAATGACCTATCAGATAAAGGGCTAGTATCCAAGATCTATAAAGAACTTATGAAACACAACAGCAATGAAAAAAACGATCCAATCATGAAATTGGCAAAAGACATGAACAGAGATTTCACAGAGGAAGACATAGACATGGCCAATAAGCACATGAGAAAATGCTCCGCATCACTGGCCATACATATTAATACCACAGTGAGATACCACTTCACACCAGTAGGAATAGGGAAAATTAACAAGACAGGAAACAACAAATATTGGAGAAAATGTGGAGAAAGGGGAACCCTCTTTCACTGTTGGTGGGAATGTGAACTGGTGCAGCCACTCTGGAAAACTGTGTGGAGGTTCCTCAAAGAGTTAAAATATAGATCTGCCCTACGACCCAGCAATTGCACTGCTGGGGATTTACCCCAAAGATACAGATGCAGTGAAACGCCAGGACACATGCACCCCGATGTTTATAGCAGCAATGTCCACAATAGCCAAACTGTGGAAGGAGCCTCAGTGTCCATCGAAAGATGAATGTATAAAGAAGATGTGATTTATGTATACAATGGAATATTACTCAGCCATTAGAAACGATGAATACCCGCCATTTGCTTCAACGTGGATGGAACTGGAGGGTATTATGCTGAGTGAAGTAAGTCAATCGGAGAAGGACAAACATTATATGTTCTCATTCATTTGGAGAATATAAAAAATAGTGAAAGGGAATAAAGGGGAGATAAATGAGTGGGAAATATCAGAGAGGGTGACAGAACATGAGAGACTCCTAACTCTTGGAAATGAACAAGGGGTGGTAGAAAGGGAGGTGGACGGGGGGTTGGGGTGACTCGGTGATGGGCACTGAAGGGGGCACTTGATAGGATGAGCACTGGGTGTTATGCTATATGTTGGCAAATTGAACTCCAATAAAAAAATTTTAAAAAATAAAAAATAAAATTTCTAAAACATAATAATCATTAGACCGCCTGCAATTACTTTTTTTTTAAAATTTTCATTTACAAGAATACTTTGTGTAGAATCATAGCCTCTATTAATAAGTCAGGAAATGTCAAGTTGTCTGACAAATGTTCTCATATCCTAGATTTACAGCAATATCTATGCTCGGGTAGAGTTTTTTTTTTTTTCTTTTTTTTTTTTTTTGAAGAGGTTTTTTTTTTTTTTCTTTTCATTCTTTTTTTTTTTTCTTTTTTTTTTTTTGAAGAGGTTTTAAACAGGCAGCATTTTTATACAAATCCTTACAAAATAATCATGGATACCAAGTCAAAGCCTGAATGTCATTTGGTAATATTCAACCAAAGGAAGGGATGTGAATACAATGGGAGAATGGAGGGGCATTACATGGTATCAAAATCTCTAGGAAAGATGTTTCAAATCCTAGAGTTCCTGAGTTTCTTATATGCTCTATGTCTCCTCCCAAGCCCTCTAAAGGGCAGTGAAAAGCCACTATAGCAAATGGAGGAATGTTATATCTACCATCTGATACCAAATAGAAAAAAAGGCTTATAAACAATTGTTCTATTAGAACAGCTATTCCTACTCTAACAGTGTGTTTTGTGATGATCCTCTAGCTTCAGAGATGTCTGAGGATTTGAGCCTTGTCCAGTCTTCCTTGCAACACTATCTCAAGGAATTTATAGGCGCATGTTAGATCCAACAAAGTCTTCCCGAGCACTATGAATCAGAACAAGCACCTATATTTCACTGTCATGTGGTTTATCAAGTGATATGTAACTAGTACTGATGAGACACAGTTGCACTGGAGAATAGGAACTACTTTTTTACCCTTGAAGGAGCTATGTGACTTGCAAGGTACAAAAGTTGAAGAGCCACTGAATCTCTTGAACTGAAGTAGTCTGTGCCAATCCAGTCTCATAGAGTGAGATCACACATGTTCTAAGGATGGAGCGATTGGGCATTAGCATTTATGTTTATGAATCATAAGATCACTACAATGCTGCTGTGCAGACCTCCTGTTCAGTATCCTTTCTTACAAGGAAATAAACTTAATATTGAGGAAAGTACACTATGTCTCCTGAGTTTGCCAATCCAAAATTAGACCACTCCTGGTTGATCAGGGTGTACCTGGTACACATCTATTTTACTGAACCTCCATTTCATGTTCGAAGTGCACCTTTGGCATATTCCTTATAGAATATGGTTCTAATTTTCTCTTACTATACTTTTGGTTTTACTTCAGAAGCTCCTCTCCTTTCTTCCATCTCCGAATTACATCTTGCTGCTGAGGTGGCTGGATCAAAATTGTTAGACTTTACACATCTGGATTTGCATCCTAGCTCTGAATCTCAAGGGCTGTTTTATCTTGAGAAAATTAGTTGATTTTCTGGTGCATCAATTTCTTATTGGTATTCTAGGTGTTCCATATGTCATAATATTATTTATACCACATATAAAGTTATTTTGAATGTGTAAATGGATGAATGAATGAAAGAAGATCTAGTAAGTACACTTGTATGAACTTATATGTTGCAAAAGTTAAGAATAGCTTTCATGAGTCTTTGCATCTTACAATATCTGTGGTGGGGGACCCTAATATGTATAATGGCATATACTGTACCATATATTTATATAGATTATATCATCCAAACCATCAATGTAAACACTATATTTATTTTACATAAAACCAGAAGTTCTGAGGGTTTTTTTTTGCTAATTTGACTTTATTAAATATAATTGCTAGGAATCAAGAACATTTTATCAATATCAAGAGGATCCTGTTAATACCATCATATGTAATCTTCAAAACAAGTTCATTAAGTACTACTATCCCATTTCATAGATGAAAGAAATATATTTTGAATTATTAGCATGTGGTGAAGCAAGTGTTGAAATTCAAGCTTGCCTGATTCTAAAGTCTATAATCCTTCAATTAATAATGCTACCTCTAATTAATTCAGTAACTAGAACACAATATGTAAGAAATATGTTTTCGATGAATGCATGCAAATTATTTTTGTGCTTTGTTCCTTTGAAGTAATATCATTTTATTATCTCACTCTGTAAAGGGGGTGCAATATCAACCAACCTGTGGATGACAGGAAAATATGTGGCTGATATTGCAACAACTTATATTAACATAATCTATGATACAGAATTTCACATCCAGATCCCTTAAAATCAGAATAAATTTCAGAATGTTGAAGTGTAATAAAGGAAAAAATATTCTTATTTAAAAGATAGGATTTTTCTAAATGTTTCTTTTAGATAGAGCTATTATTTTACAAAATTATATGTAATGAAAACTCTGCTACAGCATTGTCCATAACCTCTTGAAGAGGACAACAATTAGAATATTGCGGGAAAAACAGGATAGTAAGCTGTGGGATGACAGAAAGTATTTGTTTGACTGGCATAGAAAAAGTTGACTGATGTAACAAAGCCAAGGATAGATACTGAAAAAAAAGACCTCATAAGACAAAGGAAAGAAATACTATTTGTTATGGGTTGAATTGTGTCCTCTACCAAAAAAATATGTTGAAGTCCAAACCCCAGGAACCTTTGAATGTGACATTATTTTGAAACTGGGTCTTTGCAGATATAATTAAGTTAAGATGAGGTGGTTAAGATGAGTCTTTTTTTTTTAAAAGATTTTATTTATTTATTCATGATAGTCACAGAGAGAGAGAGAGAGAGGCAGAGACACAGGCAGAGGGAGAAGCAGGCTCCATGCACCGGGAGCCCGACATGGGATTCGATTCCGGGTCTCCAGGATCGCGCCCTGGGCCAAAGGCAGGCGCCAAACCGCTGCGCCACCCAGGGATCCCGGTTAAGATGAGTCTTAATCCAATATGACTAATGTATTTTTAAGAAGAGGGAAAGTTCAGGAACACACAGATAGAAGAAGGCACATTAAGAGAAAACACCTATGTTCAGACAGAGGCAGAGATTAGAGTTACATTGCCACAACCAAAAACATCTTGGGCTATCAAAACCTAGAAGAGGAAAGGAAGGCTCCTTCCACAGAGCCTTAGAGTCTTCAAAGAGAGTAAGGCCCTCGCCCTGTCAAGATCTTGATTTCAAACTTCCAGTCTCTATAATTTAGAATACATTTCTATTGTTTTAAGCCACTAAGATTATGGTACTTCCTTACAACAGTTCCAGGAAACTCATACCATATTTCTAATAGGGTATGAAAAAAAATCCCTAAAAACAAAACAAAACAAAAAAACTTCCACACTTATCTTTTTATAGGCCATAGAGTATACAAAGTTGTTTTAGAGTGGAGAGTTGTGTGAAACTATCAATTTTCACTCTGTAAATATCTTAACATGGGTATGTTCTCATTGTTGACAAAGACTTGAAGTGAGAGTGAAAGCTTTTTCACTGTTTTATAAATCTGTGCTAACATGATTTTTCTTTGTCTTCAATAAATATGATTTTTTCCTCATTGCTCTGTTTGCCAAATCTTGACAAACTAAGAGCAAAGAAAGATTGAGCCAACTTATATTTTCCTCCGAATTACCAAAGTTTTTTTGAGGCTTACTTACTTCATAATTGCTTCAATGTCACATTTTACTTTGATGTAGGGTCCTGGTCAGAGCAAACCACCAGACTACAGCAGTTAAAAATGAATAGCTTATTTATGTAAGATATTTATTGCTGTGTAACAAATTACCCCAAAACTTAATGGTTTAAAAAAAACATTTATTATCTCACAGTCACTATGAGTAATGAATCCAAACACGATTTACCTGGGTCCTCTGGCTTTTGGTTTCTCTCAAGGCTGCTTACATCTGTAGGGTCAACTGGGAAGAATGTGCTTCCTCCTTTATTCAGGTGGTACTGGCAGGATTAGGTTTAGGTTCCTAATGGGTTGCAGGATTGATGCCTTAGGTTCTCGTGAGCCATTGACTGGAGGCCTTCCTTGGTTCCTTGCCACGTGGGCCTCTCCTTAGAGCATCTTGTTTTATGGCAGTTTGTTTTATTAAATGAGAGAAGAGATAATAGCAGCAAAAAAAGAGTACAGCACAATAGAAAGCATACACCTTTGTAATTTAATCATACAAATGGTATCACTTTTGCCATATTCTGTTCATTAGAACAAAATATTCTAATAATTCCAATTCTATTCATTAAAAGCAAGTCACTGGGTTCAACTTATACTCAAGGGGAGGGAATTACACAAAAGCATAAATATGAGGAAACTGGGTCATTGTGAGCCACACTAGAAACTGCCTACCATATTATTGTGAGGCCTAATGATCAATATGGCTACTACCATTAAATGATATATCTATTTATTGAAATAATAGATAAATAATAATAAATAACATCTGATAATCTGAGTCAATAAGTAGGTATAATAATTTTATTAAAAAGAGTTTGTAATTAATAATTAAGAAATTACATAAATTTCAATGAAAAAGTAAAAAAGAGGGATCCCTGGGTGGCGCAGCTGTTTGGCGCCTGCCTTTGGCCCAGGGCGTGATCCTGGAGACCCGGGATCGAATCCCACGTCAGGCTCCCGGTGCATGGAGCCTGCTTCTCCCTCTGCCTATGTCTCTGCCTCTCTCTCTCTCTCTCTCTCTATCATAAATAAAAAAACAAAAACAAAAACAAAACCCTGTGCTAATAAGATGTAGGATTAGGGTCAGGTCAGATTGATCTAAAAGATAATCAAATAATTTAGAATAATAAACTTTTTACATAACTCTGTTCATTTGCATTTGATTTATATGTGTTTTCATGTTGCAAAACAAAATATTTTCATAGAACACAATGTAATGGATGTTCCACACTAATTATTGCAGCTCACATTGGTAAAGCCAGAAAATTCAGGTTCATAAGAACAATCACTAGATCTATGTTTCCTCATGTATAATAAAGAGTGAGAAAATTCAATCAGAAAATTCCATTTTGATTCTGAAATAATAAACCTCTAAAGAAAATAAAATTATATGTTTAAATCTTTTTTTATATGTTTACTGTGTCCTTTTCAGAAAAGCCAGGAATGTGTAATTTATACATCGATGAAATGCTGTGTAATGGCAATGTAGATAACCTACAAAAAAACATGTTTATTAGGTCTGAATAGATAAGCTAAAGTGAACTAGAATAGCTAAAACAATTTTGAAAAAAAGAATCTCATTGGAAGAATCATACTATTTGATCTTCAGAATTGCTATATAACTACAATGTGATACTGACAGACACATAGAAAGATCAATGGAAAAGAAGGGGGAACAAAACCATAGACTCACAAAAATATGTCCAACAATTCTTCCCCAAAGTGTAAAAGCAATTCAATGGAAGAAAGATATTCTTTTCAGCAGTGTGTGAATAATTAGTCTTTCCTAGGCAAAAACAAAGAAAACACCTGAACCTAAACCTCACACCTTATACAAAAATTAACTCAAAAAATTGCAGACTTAAATATAAAGCTATCAAAATTCAAGAGAACACAGGAAAAAAAATATTCATGACCTACAGTTAGGCAGAGTTCTTAAATATGACACCAAGAGCACAATCTATGACAGAAAAGTAAGGGTAAGTTGGACATCACCAAATTAAATGTTTTGGCTTTAAAAAAAAAAAAAACTCTAAGAGGATTAAAAGACAAGCCACCCACAAAGACAAATATTTGAAAATCCCATATCTTATAAAGGACTTATCTAGTATTAAGTGTATCAAATGGTGAGTATTCGTCCTTTCTGATGGCTGAGTAATATTCCATTGTATATATAGACCACATCTTCTTTATCCATTCATCTGTCGAAGGACATCATGACTCCTTCAGTTAGTTTGGCTATTGTGGACATTGCTGCTATGAACATTGGGGTTCAGGTGTCCCAGCGTTTCACTACATCAGTACTACCCAGTAGTGCAATTGCTGGGTAATAGGGTAGCTCTATTTTTAACTTCTTGAGGAGCCTCCACACTGTTTTCCAGAGTGCGCCTTAAAAAAGAAGAACCAAGTGGTAGAATGAAAATTTTCTCATTTCAAAACTTGTTAAAGAGAATAGTACTGGTAATAGAATATAAATATAGCCCAACTAAACAGAATTCATAGTCCAAAATAAATGCATATATTTTCAATAACTGAGATCTGGCAAGTTGCCAAATGGTTCAATGCAGAAATGTTTTTTTCCACAAATGATGTTGGAGTCATGACACATCATCATGCTAAGGATGATTGAAGACCTTAATTCAATCCCCTCCTTCCAAAGTAATTAATGGACAGTAGACAACAGGCTTATAGGCAAAGGCCAAAACGTTAAAACTATTAAAAGAAAATGATCACTGAGGCACAACGCCAAAACCATACATGCAAAACAAGATGAATCTATAAAAACTAAAACCCTCTGGAGATCAAATATCAATATTAAGAAAGATCAATAGTAAATCACAGACCCAGGAAAGTATTTGGAAATCATTTATTAGATAACTGACTTGTGTTTTGAATATGTAAAGAATCCTTTAGGGCAGCCCGGGTGGCTCAGCGGTTTAGTGCTGCCTTCAGCCCAGGGCCTGAACCTGGAGACTTGGGATCGAGTCCATGTCTGGCTCCCTGCATGGAGCTTGCTTCTCCCTCCGCCTGTCTCTCTCTCTCTCTCTCTCTCTCTCTCTCTCAATCTCTCTCTCTCTCATAAATAAATACATAAAATGTTGAAAGCCATTTTATACGCACAGAAAAGGGAATTTTTTAAAAAAAGACACAGAAAGTTACAAATGTTTTTGAGGATGTGAAGAAACTGGAACTCTCACACCTTGCTGGTGAGAATGAAAACAATTGCAACCACCTCTGCAAGCAGACTGTTAGCTTCTAAGATGTTAAAAATTGAAAAAGATGCTGTAATATTGTAAAAATAGGTTTCTACAGAAGAGAACTAAAACATAGGCCCACCCAAAAACTTTTAGTGAAGGTACAGGAGCATTACATATAATAACAAAAAAGTGTAAATATTTGGAATGTTCTTCAATGGGTGAATGCGTAAAGAAAAACTGGTGCATCCACAAAGTTGAATATGAGCTGTTATGAAAAAACATTATAATACATGCTACAGGGATGATGATCCTCAAACAACTATGCTAAGTAAAAACAAAACAAAACAAAACAAAAAACAAAAAGACCAAATACTTTGTATGATCCTCTTTATAAGAACTATCCAAAAAGGCAAGCAATAGAGAAGAAAGTAGATTTATGGTTAGCCAAGATCGTGGCTGGGAACAAGGATGGCTGGAGACAGGTGCAAGGGGTAAAATTTGTTATATATATAACAAATTATATATTTAATTCAAAATCAAATTTGAATTCTGTCAATGGCTACCCAAATTTATTTCTGTATTAAATTTCACTGGATTGTTACATGTGTGAATTATTATGCTATGTAAATTATATCTTAATACAGTTGTCAAAATAATCAGTTCCATTTCTCCATGCCAGAAAAGTAAAGTCAGAAATTAGAATTTAGAAAACATCATTGCTAGTAGCATGAAAAAGAGGAGAAGAATTTGGCGCAAAATTAGTAGCAGATAAGCAGGATGCATACATATTTTCTGCCTTGGTGCCTTGAGTCTTTGCTGTTCTTTTTCTTCTTTTAATATAGGGTTCACAACTTAAGATTTTTTAGAACTGTTTTTATATATCATGCACAGTCAGTAGACTGTGTGTCCAATATAACAATCTTTTGCACAAAAGAAAATAAACTTGTTGAAAACATACGAGGGGCGCCTGAGTGGCTCAGTCAGTTAAGCCTCTGCCTTCAGCTCAGTTCATGATCCCAGGGTCCTGGGATCGAGCCCCACATGGGGTTCCCTGCTCAGTGGGAAGGCTGCTTCTCTCTCTTCCTCTGCCCCTTCCTCTCACTCGTGCTTTCTTTCTCAAATAAATAAATAAAATCTTTAAAAAATGGTGTACAAATGGAAGTGGGAAACTAATAGGTAAGGAAAGAAACTCTTATTGCTTGTTGTATTCACACCTTGCACTTCAACACCCAAACCATGACTGTACCATAACATTCTCCTTCATGCTTTAAATCTAAGTAAGCAGAACCCAAGTGGACAAGAGTAAAATGGAAATAAATCTATTTGAATCTAGATAAAGATACATAATTTGAGGTACTATATAATACCAAAATATGTCTTTAAATGGTTTTATTATAATATTATGTAAATTAAGCCATTCAATGAATCTGGTTGTGTGCCCCATCACTAATTACATACTATTGCCCGAAAAGTTAAATAACCTTTATGCATTTACTATTTGAAAAGCCACCTTCTCATCATGTCTTGTATTAATAATGGTGAACATTCCAAGTCCATTTTGCATGTCTTTGTGAAAAGAGTGCATATTGTCTTTTCCTATGCATAGAGATGGTTGAACATTTATTCTCTTCTCTGTGAGGTAGAACACTATCCCTTATTGATAGGATTTTGCATTACTCACATACATTTTTACCAAAATTGATATGTTAAACTGATATAAAATGCCTAAAGTAAACATTCAAGTGCAGATGTTTGCATCACTGCAATGTTGTTTTAAGTTCTCTCTGAAGGGACGCCTGGGTGGCTCAGTGATTTAGCGCCTGCCTTCCACCCAGGACATGATCCTGGAGTCCCACATCGGGCTCCTTGCAGGGAGCCTGCTTCTCCCTCTGCCTGTGTCTCTGCCTCTCTCTCTCTCTCTCTCTCTCTCTGTCTCTCATCAATAAATAAATAAAATCTTTTTAAAAAATTAAAATTCCCTCTGAAAAAGCTACCACCAGATAATCACTACTTGGAGTTTTATGCTATCACAAAATTAATAAATTAATAAAAACATAAAACGAAGACAGCAAAAACAAACAAACAAAAAACACCACTCCACACACAAATTAAAAACAAGATAATTTGGAATTACTTTTGCAGGTACAGGGAGCTTACTTGAAACACAATGAGATGCTATTCTAAAAGTAGAGTGGTAATCTCAGAATAACAGATTATGTGATCTTGACAGATATCTTTCTAGACATAAAGAGTTTAGAATGTTAATGAGGTGAACCTGACATGTGAATTAATCTAATAATTTGCAGTCAAGGAAATTTGTCCTCCACCTTTTCCCCAAAAGTTCTCTCCATTAACGGTCTACAAAACCCTAAAATAAGATAGTTCATTTAAAGTACTCCAATTTTTTTTGTAAAGAAGCATTCTCAAAGCAGTGAGCATAACCACATTCAAAAGTCAGATTTTTCCTCCTGGCACTATGAATTGTCGAATGTTTCTAGTGACTTGATTCAGACAGATGTCTACATTTTCATTCCATATACTTTGAGAATATTACAATATCATATCTAAACGTGAGCTTTAAAGAAAAAAAAACTGTCTAGAACTTTAAATGAGTAAAGGTAATTAGCTCTTTTTTATGAAACCCAAAGTAATTCATATTTTCTGAAATATGAATATTCCACTAAATATTCTACTAAAGTTTGGAATTAGCATTTAATACAACTGACTTAATTCTGAAATGTAGAAACTATTTGGCATTCTATTTTTCCCTCATACCCAAATTTTCAGAGAGGATCACATTGAGCACCACAAACTAAGAGTTGTTACATTTCTAAAATTCATTCAATTTGCCATATGATTAACAATGTTAGTTTAGGAGGAGAAAAAAAGGTAAGTGTCATCTTGAAAAGCATAATTCAATTAAAATTTCCTAGACTTTACTAAGTATCTAGTAGAAATCAAAGTATGTGGAAAATAAAACCACTAAAATGAATAGCATATGCTTGCAGAAAACTAAGCTTCCCAAAAAGTTATTTAAAATATTTTCTAATGGAAATGCTTATCTTACCAAGATCACAAATAATAAGTTCACTTACTCAAGATCACAGATGACATATCTAAAATATGTCCAGACCAACTCTCTGCTGGTCAACTACCCAACAGAGCAAAAGTTTAAAAATCCAGTAAAGGGGATTATTAATGCCAAATCCAACACTGCTATCCTAACAAATAGACTCTATACTATTTTTCCAGTGAATTCAAATTCACAAAAAAATAAAAAGATCCAAAAGAACTTATTACTTCCCAAATCCATTCTTTCTCTAGTTTTTCTAATCCATTAAATGACATCATCAATCATATTTTTGCCAAGGAGTATCAATTATGTCACCTCCCTTACCTCATGTGATTTACCCCCCTTCAAAGCATCACTAAAGTACTTTAAATAGCTTTAGTATTGTATACAATATTGCCCAAACTAGCATTAATTTTTACTACAATAACTCTTTGTCTCTCATACCAACATCTACTTATAATCCTCCCTAATTTATTCTGCACATATTAAAACTTTAAAAACACATTTAAAAACACACATATTTAAAAATACACACATTGGAGCATGTCACCTCATTACTCAAAACCACTTGCTCAAAAACCCTTGAAATGCTTCCCATTGCTCTTATGATAAAGACTAAATTTCTTAACACTGACTAAAGCACTGTAAAATTTGGTATTTTATGTACTTCATCTCGTGCCATGTTCCACATAGCTCTCCTAACTTCAACAATACTGACCTTTAAGTTTTGGTAAATTACAAGCACTCATTCTTCCTGGAATGTTCTCCTGCCTGTCTTAACTTCATTTTGACTTAGTTAATACATTTTCATATTTCAGAATCCAGGTTATCTCTGATATCTTCAGGGAAAGTCTCCCTGACACATCTCTTCCCTAACCAGTTTCAGTGTCCTAGTGCAGCAGTCTGGGACCAGTTAGGAAACAGATTCACACCAAGTAGTATAGACTAGAACTGGAATAAAGTCTAGGGAAGAAATACTGTTACCAGATATCAGGAATTGGAGCCACAAAATGGATACTTGAACCACAGAGGTAGAAGCTGCCCAGCTGGAGGTACAGGCAATGAGGAACCTGTCCAGAGCCACTGCTGAGAGACCCTCCTAAAGCAAAGAGAGAGGGGAGAGTTATTCTGGCCTCTCTCTGCTCTGGACCCTCCAGTGTTCTGCTCAAGCTTCCCATTAGTCAAATCCATGAAGACACCAGATGGCAGAGAAGCCTGCACAATTTTGTTTGCAGAATTAGCTCTTGTAGTATAAATTGAGCAAGGGAAGGAAGAGAATGGATCTGACAACAAATAGGCAAACAACTGGCACACCCAGTTATATGCTTACAAACATTTTCTAATTTGTCTTCCCAGAATTCTTCATGATTAATATATGTCTTTCCTACTAAAGAGTGGGCTCCTCGGGAAAGGAATCACAAATGTCTCTTTAGTGTTGTAACTCTACTGCCTAGCATAGTCCTTGATAGATATGTTGAATAAGTACAAAAATCATTTAATCAGCCAACTAATTCCCGTTATTAAACAATGTTTTAACCACTATAACAGAATTAGTCTGGAAGTGCATTCCAGGCATTCTTAACATATTTGGGAGCCATTAGCCTTTTTTAGTATCTTATGAAAGTCACGAACCCTTTCTCCAGAAAAATGCACAGGAACCCAGAACATTTTACATTAATTTTTTTTAAGGGAAGGCTCATAGACAGACTGAAGCCCACTCAAGAATTTCTTGTTTCTAATCTAGAACCAATATGATCTTCTTCGGATGGATGAGGAACTATTTGGGTATATTTTTGTTTTCTCAGCATCTGGCCCACTACTGTTATTTAGTGGGAAGGGACCAGGTAATGCATACTTTTTGCAGAGAAAACTTTTCCCGTCCCAAATGCTTATAATGATCCATTATGAATCTCAGGACCTCAGATTAAAATTATCCTGGAAAGAAAAATTACTTGACCATCAAATTCAAAATTATGTTTCCTCTTTCTTTAGTGACAAATTCACCATGAAAACAGTATGATTTTAAAATGGCTTCTGGGACTATATACATGTTCCATATTTATAAATGTTTAATTTACACAACAGCTGTCACTGAACTTTGATAAATTTATATGCAATAGAAATGTAAATACATGAAATGCAGTATAGTAGTGAATATTTATTTGGGATTTTATTAGTTACCTATTTTTCCATAGCAAACTATCCCAAAACTTAGTGCCTTAAAGCAATACATTTATGAGCTCATGAGACCTGTGGGTCAGGAATCCAGGTGCAGTTTACATGTGCCCCTGGCTTAGGGACCAGCAGGCCGAGATAAAGGTGCTAGATAGGACTGTGATCTCATGTGAAAGGTCTACTGGGGAAGGATCTACTTTCAAACTTACTTACATGGTTGTAATCAGGATGCAGTTCTTCAAGGGCTGTTGGTCATAGGGCTTCAGTTTCTTTTTTTTTTTTTTTTTTTTTTTTATTGGTGTTCAATTTACTAACATACAGAATAACACCCAGTGCCCGTCACCCATTCACTCCCACCCCCCGCCCTCCTCCCCTTCTACCACCCCTAGTTCGTTTCCCAGAGTTAGCAGTCTTTATGTTCTGTCTCCCTTTCTGATATTTCCCACACATTTCTTCTCCCTTCCCTTATTTTCCCTTTCACTATTATTTATATTCCCCAAATGAATGAGAACATATAATGTTTGTCCTTCTCCGACTGACTTACTTCACTCAGCATAATACCCTCCAGTTCCATCCACGTTGAAGCAAATGGTGGGTATTTGTCATTTCTAATAGCTGAGTAATATTCCATTGTATACATAAACCACATCTTCTTTATCCATTCATCTTTCGTTGGACACCGAGGCTCCTTCCACAGTTTGGCTATCGTGGCCATTGCTGCTAGAAACATCGGGGTGCAGGTGTCCCGGCGTTTCATTGCATTTGTATCTTTGGGGTAAATCCCCAACAGTGCAATTGCTGGGTCGTAGGGCAGGTATATTTTTAACTGTTTGAGGAACCTCCACACAGTTTTCCAGAGTGGCTGCACCAGTTCACATTCCCACCAACAGTGTAAGAGGGTTCCCTTTTCTCCACATCCTCTCCAACATTTGTTGTTTCCTGCCTTGTTAATTTTTCCCATTCTCACTGGTGTGAGGTGGTATCTCATTGTGGTTTTGATTTGTATTTCCCTGATGGCAAGGGATGCAGAGCATTTTCTCATGTGCATGTTGGCCATGTCTATGTCTTCTTCTGTGAGATTTCTGTTCATGTCTTTTGCCCATTTCATGATTGGATTGTTTGTTTCTTTGGTGTTGAGTTTAAGAAGTTCTTTATAGATCTTGGAAACTAGCCCTTTATCTGATATGTCATTTGCAAATATCTTCTCCCATTCTGTAGGTTGTCTTTGAGTTTTGTTGACTGTATCCTTTGCTGTGCAAAAGCTTCTTATCTTGATGAAGTCCCAATAGTTCATTTTTGCTTTTGTTTCTTTTGCCTTCGTGGATGTATCTTGCAAGAAGTTACTATGGCCGAGTTCAAAAAGGGTGTTGCCTGTGTTCTTCTCTAGGATTTTGATGGAATCTTGTCTCACATTTAGATCTTTCATCCATTTTGAGTTTATCTTTGTGTATGGTGAAAGAGAGTGGTCTAGTTTCATTCTTCTGCATGTGGATGTCCAATTTTCCCAGCACCATTTATTGAAGAGACTGTCTTTCTTCCAATGGATAGTCTTTCCTCCTTTATCGAATATTAGTTGCCCATAAAGTTCAGGGTCCACTTCTGGATTCTCTATTCTGTTCCACTGATCTATGTGTCTGTTTTTGTGCCAGTACCACACTGTCTTGATGACCACAGCTTTGTAGTACAACCTGAAATCTGGCATTGTGATGCCCCCAGATATGGTTTTCTTTTTTAAAATTCCCCTGGCTATTCGGGGTCTTTTCTGATTCCACACAAATCTTAAAATAATTTGTTCTAACTCTCTGAAGAAAGTCCATGGTATTTTGATAGGGATTGCATTAAACGTGTATATTGCCCTGGGTAACATTGACATTTTCACAATATTAATTCTGCCAATCCATGAGCATGGAATATTTTTCCATCTCTTTGTGTCTTCCTCAATTTCTTTCAGAAGTGTTCTATAGTTTTGAGGGTATAGATCCTTTACATCTTTGGTGAGGTTTATTCCTAGGTATCTTATGCTTTTGGGTGCAATTGTAAATGGGATTGACTCCTTAATTTCTCTTTCTTCAGTCTCATTGTTAGTGTATAGAAATGCCACTGACTTCTGGGCATTGATTTTGTATCCTGCCACGCTACCGAATTGCTGTATGAGTTCTAGCAATCTTGGGGTGGAGACTTTTGGGTTTTCTATGTAGAGTATCATGTCATCGGCGAAGAGGGAGAGTTTGACTTCTTCTTTGCCAATTTGAATGCCTTTAATGTCTTTTTGTTGTCTGATTGCTGAGGCTAGGACTTCCAGTACTATGTTGAATAGCAGTGGTGAGAGTGGACATCCCTGTCTTGTTCCTGATCTTAGGGGAAAGGCTCCCAGTGCTTCCCCATTGAGAATGATATTTGCTGTGGGCTTTTCATAGATGGCTTTTAAGATGTCGAGGAATGTTCCCTCTATCCCTACACTCTGAAGAGTTTTGATCAGGAATGGATGCTGTATTTTGTCAAATGCTTTCTCTGCATCCAATGAGAGGATCATATGGTTCTTGGTTTTTCTCTTGCTGATATGATGAATCACATTGATTGTTTTACGGGTGTTGAACCAGCCTTGTGTCCCAGGGATAAATCCTACTTGGTCATGGTGAATAATTTTCTTAATGTACTGTTGGATCCTATTGGCCAGTATCTTGTTGAGAATTTTTGCATCCATGTTCATCAGGGATATTGGTCTGTAATTCTCCTTTTTGGCGGGGTCTTTGTCTGGCTTTGGAATTAAGGTGATGCTGGCTTCATAGAACGAATTTGGAAGTACTCCATCTCTTTCTATCTTTCCAAACAGCTTTAGGAGAATAGGTATGATTTCTTCTTTAAACGTTTGATAAAATTCTCCTGGGAAGCCATCTGGCCCTGGACTCTTGTGTCTTGGGAGGTTTTTGATGACTGCTTCAATTTCCTCCCTGGTTATTGGCCTGTTCAGGTTTTCTATTTCTTCCTGTTCCAGTTTTGGTAGTTTGTGGCTTTCCAGGAATGCGTCCATTTCTTCTAGATTGCCTAATTTATTGGCGTATAGCTGTTCATAATAGGTTTTTAAAATCGTTTGTATTTCCTTGGTGTTGGTAGTGATCTCTCCTTTCTCATTCATGATTTTATTAATTTGAGTCTTCTCTCTCTTCTTTTTAATAAGGCTGGCTAATGGTTTATCTATCTTATTAATTCTTTCAAAGAACCAACTCCTGGTTCTGTTGATCTGTTCCACAGTTCTTCTGGTCTCGATTTCGTTGAGTTCTGCTCGAATCTTTATTAGCTCCCTTCTTCTCTTGGGTGTAGGATCTATTTGCTGTTTTTTCTCTAGCTCCTTTATGTGTAAGGTTAGCTTTTGTATTTGAGTTCTTTCCAGTTTTTGAATGGATGCTTGTATTGCGATGTATTTCCCCCTTAGGACTGCTTTTGCTGCATCCCAAAGATTTTGAACGGTTGTATCTTCATTCTCATTAGTTTCCATGAATCTTTTTAATTCTTCCTTAATTTCCTGGTTGACCCTTTCATCTTTTAGCAGGATGGTCCTTAACCTCCATGTGTTTGAGGTCCTTCCAAACTTCTTGTTGTGATTTAGTTCTAATTTCAAGGCATTATGGTCCGAGAATATGCAGGGGACAATCCCAATCTTTTGGTATCGGTTCAGACCCGATTTGTGACCCAATATGTGGTCTATTCTGGAGAAAGTTCCATGTGCGCTTGAGAAGAATGTGTATTCAGTTGAGTTTGGATGTAAAGTTCTGTAGATATCTGTGAAATCCATCTGGTCCAGTGTATCATTTAAAGCTCTCGTTTCTTTGGAGATGTTTTGCTTAGAAGACCTATCGAGTATAGAAAGAGCTAGGTTGAAGTCACCAAGTATAAGTGTATTATTATCTAAGTATTTCTTCACTTTGGTTAATAATTGATTTATATATTTGGCAGCTCCCACATTAGGAGCATATATATTGAGGATTGTTAAGTCCTCTTGTTGAATAGATCCTTTAAGTATGATATAGTGTCCCTCTTCATCTCTCACTACAGTCTTTGGGGTAAATTTTAGTTTATCTGATATAAGGATGGCTACCCCTGCTTTCTTTTGAGGACCATTCGAATGGTAAATGGTTCTCCAACCTTTTATTTTCAGGCTGTAGGTGTCCTTCTGTCTAAAATGAGTCTCTTGTAGACAGCAAATAGATGGGTCCTGCTTTTTTATCCAGTCTGAAACCCTGCGCCTTTTGATGGGGTCATTAAGCCCGTTCACATTCAGAGTTACTATTGAGAGATATGAGTTTAGTGTCATCATGATATCTATTCAGTCTTTGTTTTTGTGGACTGTTCCACTGAACTTCTTCTTAAAGGGGAATTTTAAGAGGCCCCCTTAAAATTTCTTGCAGAGCTGGTTTGGAGGTCACATATTCTTTTAGTTGCTGCCTGTCTTGGAAGCTCTTTATCTCTCCTTCCATTTTGAATGAGAGCCTTGCTGGATAAAGTATTCTTGGTTGCATGTTCTTTTCATTTAGGACCCTGAATATATCCTGCCAGCCCTTTCTGGCCTGCCAGGTCTCTGTGGAGAGGTCTGCTGTTACTCTAATACTCCTCCCCATAAAAGTCAGGGATTTCTTGTCTCTTGCTGCTTTAAGGATCTTCTCTTTATCTTTGGAATTTGCAAGCTTCACAATTAAATGTCGAGGTGTTGAACGGTTTTTATTGATTTTAGGGGGGGATCTCTCTATTTCCTGGATCTGAATGCCTGTTTCCCTTCCCAGATTAGGAAAGTTTTCAGCTAGAATTTGTTCAAATACATATTCTGGCCCTCTGTCCCTTTCGGCGCCCTCGGGAACCCCAATTAAACGTAGGTTTTTCTTCCTCAGGCTGTCGTTTATTTCCCTTAATCTATCTTCATGGTCTTTTAATTGTTTGTCTCTTTTTTCCTCAATTTCCCTCTTTGCTATCAACTTGTCTTCTAGGTCACTCACTCGTTCTTCCACCTCGTTAACCCTCGTCGTTAGGACTTCTAGTTTGGATTGCATCTCATTCAATTGGTTTTTAATTTCTGCCTGATTAGCTCTAAATTCTGCAGTCATGAAGTCTCTTGAGTCCTTTATACTTTTTTCTAGAGCCACCAGTAGGTGTATAATAGTGCTTCTGAATTGGCTTTCTGACATTGAATTGTAATCCAGATTTTGTAACTCTGTGGGAGAGAGGACTGTTTCTGGTTCTTTCTTTTGAGGTGAGGTTTTCCTTCTAGTCATTTTGCTCAGTGCAGAGTGGCCAAAAGCAAGTTGTATTGGGAAAAAGAGAAAAAGAGAGGAGAGAAAGAAGGAAAGAAAAGAGAGAGAGAAAAAAAAAGGGAAGAAAAAGAAAAAAAAACGAAAAAAAAAAAAAAGAAGAAAAAGAGAAAGAAAAAGAAAGGAGAAAAAAAGGGGGTGGGGGAAGGAAACAAATCAAAAAGCAAAACAAAACAAAAACAAAAACAAAAACAAAAACAAACAAACAAAAAAAGAACCACCGGGGAGTATCTTCTGATTCTGTGTTCTTTAAGTCCCTTGGCTTCTCCTGGAAGTTGTCCGTCTAGCTGGTGTTCTGGGGGAGGGGCCTGTTGTGCTGATTTTCAGGTGTTAGCACTTGGGGGAGCTGCTCTGCCCCTGCCTGGTGCAGGGCTCGGTGGGGGTTGTTTATCCCGTGAGGCCGCAGGAGGAACAGCCCCAGTGGCGGGGCAGCTCTGGAGCCCTGGATTCAGCTCCGGAGCTCTCCGTCTGCAGGGCCTGGAGGCTCCGGGCGGGGCCGCTGATCTGCTCAGCTGGGGCAGGAGCGACCTTGCTGTCCTGGGCCCTCCCGGCCTCTGCCTGTCCCGGGGGAGGCGGGATCCTGGGCTGTGTCCCGGCGCCCTGTGCTCCGGGGCCTGCGCTGTTGGATTCGCGCTCCCGGGCCGCGCAGCCCCCTCCGCGGAGCCGCCGCCCGAGCCCCTCCGAGCTGCTCCTGGAACCGCGCAGCCCCCTCTGCACGGAGCCTCTTCCTCTGCCCGAGCCCGGCCGAGCTGCTCCCGGGGCCGCGCAGCCCCCTCCGCGGAGCCGCCCCCGAGCCCCTTCAGCTGCTCCGGGTCCCGCCGGGTCCCGCCGTGCGCGCTGCAGCCCTTAGGGAGCTCGGCGCACTCTCCTGGGCGCGCAGTTGCTGTTACTGTCCCCGGGAGCCCGAGGGCATCCCCGCCCTCCTGGGTCCTGCTCCACTTCCCCGCGAGCCCCTTTCCCCCGGGAAGGTCGGTGCAGCTCCTCCGTCTCCGGGACGGGGCTCTCCTGTCCTGGGGACACTCGCCCCGGCCTCAGCCCGGCTCCTCGCGGGGCCCCTCCCCCTTGGAGGCCTTTGTTTCTTTATTTCTTTTTCCCCGTCTTCCTACCTTGATAGAAGCGCGAACTCTTCTCACTGTAGCATTCCAGCTGGTCTCTCTTTAAATCTCAGGCCGAATTCATAGATTTTCAGGATAATTTGAAGGTTTTCTAGGTAGTTTGGTGGAGACAGGTGATTTGGAGACCCTACTCTTCCGCCATCTTGCCAGGGCTTCAGTTTCTTATCGGCTGCTGGTCACAGGCCACCCTTAGTTCTTTGCCACATAGGCCTCTCCACGTGGCATCTTGTTTCATCAGAGCAAGCAAGAGAGAAAAGCCAGAGGGAGTGCCAGAATGAGAACGAGAGAGTAAGCAAAACAGAGGTCACAGTCTTTTATAGCTTCATCTTGGAAGTAATGTCACTCAGTTTTGCCATATTCCATTTGTTGGAAGCTAGTCACTAGGTTGAGCCCATACACCTATATGTATGGCGGTTACACAAAGTCATAAATACCATAAGGCAAGATCAATGAGAGTCATTATAGAAGACTCTGTACCACAAGGATGAATCCATAAAGAAAAAAGAAATAAGATTCCTGAAAAAATTTAAGTTATCTAATGGTATCTGCATTTTAGCTGCTAAACAGTCAATGCTTTTATTACCAATTTTTTAACAATTAACTTTCTTCTCCATCAAAAGATAAATATGTATGGGGCACCTGGGTGGCTCTGTTGGCTAAGCATTTGACTCTTGGTTTATGCTCAGGTAATGATTTCAGGGTCCTGGGATTGAGCCCCACATCGGGCTCTGCACTTAGCACAGAGTCTGCTAAAGATCCTCTCTCTCACCCTCTCCCTCTGCTACTCCCTTTACTTGTATACTATCTCTCTCTTTCTAAAGTAAACAAGATATTACAAAAAAGATAAACATATGAATATTATCTAATATTTCTCTCTGTTTTCACTCTAGTAACTCCCATCTCTGTATCTGGGCATTCTTCTAACGGCAAAATTAAAAAGAAAGGGTTATGTTTTAAAAGTTAAGAGAAAATAAATTTGAATGAGTTATTACAGAATAGTTCAACTATCTTACTCCTGGGAGTGATAATATAATTTTACTGGTGAGAAGACCTTTACAACCCATTAGCTTATGAATTATGTATCTTTCACACAAAGAAAGCAAATGCAATCCTAACTATTTATGGGTGAGGCACCCTATATTTATTTCTCTTAAAACTAAGTAGAGATGCCTTCAGATATTTCATTACTCAAAGAATTAAAAGACTCTAGCAAAAGTCAACTTTGCCTTCTCAGCAGGCAAATAAAAAAGCACTTATTAATGCATGAATCTACTCTTCAGCTTGTATATAATAACAAGAAGAGAAAATTTACATTTTCAAAATGATCTTTAATTTTATACCTCCTCCGTAATTACAACTGCAACAGTTCAAAAAAGGGGTGGGTGCTAATACTTTCTTTTAGTTCAGAATTTCTGGCTTGCTTGGAGTTATAGGGTTAATAATATAGAAAGATCTGTATATAACGGAGGAAAAAACTGGCTTTCTGGATATCAAGTCTAAAAATATCTATCCCCAAAATAAGAGAATGGCAAAGCAGAATTGGACACATGAGACTAAAGATTCGTCAAAAATCATAGTTGGGAATGAACCCAAATCAATGGGGTCATTGCAACCAGGCCACACATTCCTAGTTGGTGAGCTAACAATTCACATTCTAGGCATTTTCATTCTAAAAATAACTGAAAGAAAAAAAAAATAAAATAAAAATAACTGAAAGATTTATTGTAGAAGACTTACTTGAAGTTTAAAATGTGGAGCACTTTTTAGGCTAGTCATCTTTGAATGACTGTACATAGGGTCATTTGACATTGCTCATTACTAAAAGCCCACTGACACCCCGCGCAATGCTTCCCATACACTGCATACTGAAAATGTAGTGTCTTTAGGTTTTAATGGCAAAATGGGTTTGGGGGAATTCTAGGAAAAGGGTTGAAAGAAGAGCACTGGGTTGGCAGTAAAGTACTGGGCAAACACCTGCACAGAAAGAGGTCAAAACAAAGTCCAAGTGAGGCAGCTAAACACACACAAACACACACGCACACACACAGAGAAACACTGAAAAAATGTTTATTGTTTTCCCATTTTTGCCTGGAATCACTTGTCTCCTCCTTCTCAGAACAAGAAAGCCAACATTCCAAATCTCTGCAAGCCAATTACCATGTTACTCTAAATCCACTCAGAAAAAGCAGGCGGTTATGTTCCACATGCCACTCTTGCAACTTTTCAGGAAAGGAAATGTAGAAGAGTTGGGAAAACAATTCCAGCCCTTGCTCACCATTACTTTAGGGAATTTAAGGGTGAGGAAGAAACACAGAATGTATCACCCTTCCTTCAATGAGTTACCTACTTTCAACTTATCCTGGCAAGTAAATGCTGATAGCAGAAGAAACTGGAGAGCAGCAATTCTCACTTCTGCCATTTGCAGCTTAGGAAGCATGGTTCTCTCTATTTAGGTATTGGTAGAGCTTGGCCACAATTAAACAGAGGCAAACCTAGAAAAGAAAGTAAAGCAATGCTGCAAGAAGAAAAGAGATGCATTGACACCTCTCTCTTTAGCCTTGACAGCTACCTTAAGCTTTTCTGATGGAACAGCTAGCTCTATGGCGTGAAAATATTCGGTTCATTCTTTCTGAAGTCCCTCCAAACACTCTGCAGAACATCACAGTGTCACATCCAGATAAATAGAATACATAGGTTAAATAACCATCGTATCACTCCGCAGCCCTATTATTGTAGTATTCTGTCTTATAAGTATGCCACACTCAATTCATCCAAGCTAAACTAATCTTTCACCCTAAACCCACCCTTCTTTTTAATTGAAAGACACCGCCATTTACCAAGTTGGTAATTATTTTTTATTGTGTCTCCCTTGCCCTGATCACCCTCATTCCAATCAATCCAGAAGTTCTGTTAATTAAAACCTTTAAATGCCTCTTGAATTTATCAACTTCTCCTTATCCTCACCGCTAAAATTGCAGTCCAGATCACAACAGTCTCTCACTAAGATGTCTGCAACATTCTTTATTAGGATCCCTGATTTGCTTTCCTTCTCCACACAATACAAATAGGATACTGCCATGCTCATCTTTTCAAATTTACCTACTATTCTGATTTTCAGGAACTAGGATCAGCTTTTCTTCCTAGCTGTGGTACCTTCTCTTGCCTCCTTGCCTCTTCTCCCCCCTCCACCCCCCCGCCCCCCCGCCACACACACACACACACACACTCACACAAACACACCTGTAACCCTAACTGTACTTCAAGGTACAACTTAATCATTTTCTCTGGAAAGACTCCCTGATATGTCTAGGTGATCTTGTGTGCCCCTGTGATATGCTTACATGACAGGTGTTTAAGTGTCTCCCTTCTAAGCTGAAGATTCAAGAGGGCATAAAGGTGAACATCCATCTTAGCATTTGCCATTAAGTCCTCAGGAAATTTCCTAGCTCATAGGAGGCATTCAATAAATACTCACTGGATACTTGAAATAACTTCATTTAACTTTCATAAATAGTGGTTCCAGTTTTAAATGTCTAGTCTTTGACAGTGTGTTGGTTTGCATTTAAACATTTATTCAATTAATTTTGTTAGTTGAGCATGAAATTCGCTGATATTTTCAGCATTATATGGTAAAGCTTAGGTGAAAATATATTTTAAATTTCATTTCCCAGGTCCAGTCTCAAAAGAGAAGTCTTAATATCATTCCAATCCCATCACAAAAGAAACTGAGGCAAAAAGAAGTTAGGTCACTTACCCAAATGACACACTGACAATCCAAAATAAATCCAGAATTAATCCTCTGAATATTTTCAGTCCAATATGACTGCTTAGCTTCTGAGCTGTGCTCTTTAACATTCATAGAGGAAAATGTATTTTGCAAAACTGTTAGACCCTTGAAGATGAATGTTATTTTTGTTTGTAGGAAATGTGTAAATATCTTTAAATATAAATTGTCTTTAGGCTAGAAAAATTTAGCGAAGTTTTGAAAAGTGAACTGGTAACTAGAGAAACTATACATGATTTGGGAAATTTGAATTTGGTGATCAAAATGTCATTGTAGAAAATTGCTCAACTCCGAGTAGAGTACTTACCTCTAAGGGAAGTGGGTGTCATGATATTGGTGTGCTCAGCAATTTAAAGCTCTTTTAAGTAGTAGACCATGGAAAGGTGAGACTGCACAGAATGACTCTGCCCTGGTCTCAAGCTGTAAATGAAACTGAGCAACTTGACCTATTTTCAGAAGAAAACCAATTACTACCGAGGGTATTGAGAAAGAGCAAGGTTACCCAGAGGCTGGGGTGGTGGGCGGCTGGTGGGGAGGATTCCTATTACACAGCACTCACCATCTCACTCCAAAATGCACCTTAGACTAGCCCCTCCTCCAAAGCCTCTCAGGGAGCCGATCGTGCCCTTTTCCCTTTCTTTGAGGTTCTCCTTTGCTGTCTTCACCTCAGACAGTGCTGAGGCCAGGAAGGTAGAGAGAGGGACTTCTTGTCTCTTATGGAGCTCCCTTAGGGCTCGAAACAGCTGTTGTGATAAATTTGCACTTACCACCTAACCCCTTGGCCAACAACAAAAGCTCTCGGTTTCTCGGACCCATCTCCCTTAAAAGAAAGTGAAGTGTGTTCAAGAACACTTTTTTGTTCTTGTTCAGGTACGAGATTTTTAAATGAACCACCATGTTCAAATAATAACTTCACTGGGCCCCATCTATGTGTCTTATGCCTGTTACCACTTCTATTCCCACAACAGCCAAAGGAGGTAGGTAATGGCTGCACTTACATACATTGAGATGCATACATTGAAGCCTACACGTAATAGGTATCCTGTCCATGTCACCTGGATAGCGCCTGGCAGAGCCTCGGTTTCAAGTTGAGGTATTTAATTTTGTGTTTGAGCTCTAAACCACCAGGTCTGCTTCCTCTTGGTTACAGACTGGATATGTGTGCACACGTAGGAGAGATATAAATATGGATGCAAATGTAGATATAGGTGAATATAGTTATATGCCACTATATCTATATTTATCTGGTGACTATAAGATAAACAGTAAATATATATCATTGCACTTTTTTCAATGTGCTCTTTTATTTTCTTTGTAAATTTTCTTCTCTTGGTACCTTATTTCACTAACTAGGTTTCTTCCTTTCTTTCCTTGAACTATTTTCTGTGTGGGGATAATCGCTTCTTGTACCGTGAGCAACTGACACTTCCCTGAAATAACTGAAAAGACCTGAGGGACAGATTTATAGTCAGAGGCCTTAGGTGTTAAAATACCCTCGAGACTCCAATTGAGCCTGAACATTAGAGCCCTAGGGAATGGATATGCCTTATCATTTTTCTTTGCTTTTCTTTGCTGATTATCCTTAATAAATGGCAAAGGCTCCTGTAAGTATGTGCCCAAAGCAACCTCAAGAATATTGCAAAAAAAGCACATCCTTCCTCTCGTTTTCCCATTGTTGAATTAAAGTGAAACACAGGCTTATATTGCTGAAGGCAACATAAGTACACATGACATGCAGACTGGATAATTAGATAGGTATAATTTTAGAATAATGGAGGATTTTTTTAAAAGATATTTAGAATTGTCCTAAATTGGAATGATATTTCTCTTTGAGATGTGCAACTGCAATTAGGTGCTATGAAGAGAGAAAATGCAACAAAAACAGCCAGATTAGCAACTGGTTATGAAAGGGATCATAAATGCAATGGTAAGGTCAGGTAGGTTTGGCCTGAAGAAGATTGGCCCTAACCTTCAGATGAAAGAACACAATTCAACATATGTGAACCTCCAAGCCCTGCTTCTGTCAGTGAACAGAGAATAGGAAGAAATTGAAGCAGGAAGGTTTATTTGAGAGAAAAGGACAAAAAAAGTGTCCCATTGGTGCAAGTTGAATAATACTGGAGAATATTACTTATGAAAGTTATCTTCTTACCTGGAGATCTTTAAAATTAAAGCAAAACAAATAGCTGCTCAGCATAAAAAAAGCCAGTTTAAGTAGTGCAGTTCTAGCTGTGGGTGGCACGTACTTGTGTGTGTAGGAGAAGGAGACAGGTATGAATTAAATAATCTCAAATGGAAAATGTTACAAGGGCTTCTCGTCATACAGCTGCAATAAACTAGATATAAATTGGGAAATTAATGGCAGGCTCCATAATGTAATTATTCCAAGGAATGATCCTATTCAATAACAGAAGAGATGAATGGTTATAAAACCTATCTTTACAAAGATCTTTTAAGAGTCTAGAGTGGAAAGAAATACAGAAAGATAAGAAAAAGAAATTTGGAAAGGGGGGGGAAGGTGTAAAAGGTGAAAGGGGTAAGATATTGCTGAAAGCAAGTTCAAGTAACATATCACAGGCATGAGGAAACAGAAGTATTATTCAAGATTAATTTTTCTATATTTAGAGCAAAAAATCATAAATAGGATAGGAATGTTTCTATATGAGGGGCAAATACTTTAAGGGAGGGAGATAATCAAGTAGCACATGATATCTAATTGTTCTCTATGCCTTCCATTAAGGAGCAAAAGGGGGGGGCTGAGGAATACAAACGGAGAAATAGAAACATATATTTGCATTTATGCCCCAAATGCAGGAGCTGCCAATTATATCAATCAATTAATAACCAAGGTTAAGACATACTTAGATAATACACTTATACTGGGAGACTTGAACACGGCGCTTGCTGCAATTGATAGATCTTCTATGCACAACATCTCCAAAGAAACAAGAGCTTTAAATAATAAACTGGACCAGATGGATTTCACAGATATTACAGAACTTTACATCCAAATGCAACGGAATATACATTCTTCTCAAGTGCACATAGAACTTTCTCCAGAATAGACCACATATGGGGTCACAAATCAGGTCTTAACTGATACCAAAAGATTGAGATTGTCCCCTGCATATTTTCAGGCCAAATGCTTTGAAACTAGAACTAAACCACAAGAAGAAGTTTGGAAGGATTTCAAACACATGGAGGTTAAAGACCATTCTGCTAAAAGATGAAAGGGTCAAAAAAAAATTAAAAAAAAAAAATAAATAAAAGATGAAAGGGTCAACCAGGAAATTAGGGAAGAATTAAAAAGATTCATGGAAACTAATGAGAATGAAAATACAACCATGCAAAATCTTTGGGATACAGCAAAAGCAGTCCCGAGGGGGAAATACATCACAATACAAGCATCCATCCAAAAACTGGAAAAAACTCAAATACAAAAGCTAACCTTGCACCTAAAGGTGGTGGAGAAAAAACAGCAAATAGATCCTACACCCAGCAGAAGAAGAGAGTTAACAAAGATTCGAGCAGAACTCAATGAAATAGAGACCAAAAGAACTTTGGAAGAGGTCAACAAAACCAGGGGTTGGTTCTTTGAAAGAATGAATAAGGTAGAAAAACCATTATCCAGACTTATTTAAAAAAAGAGAGAGAAAAGACAAATTAATAAAATCACGAATGAGACAGGAGAGATCACCACCAATACCAAGGAAATACAAACGATTTTTAAAACTTATTATGAGCAGCTATATGCCAATAAATTAAGCAACCTAGAAGAAATGGACGCATTTCTGGAAAACCACAAACTACCAAAACTGGAACAGGAAGAAATAGAAAACTTGAACAGGCCAATAACTAGGGAGGAAATTGAAGCAGTTATCAAATACCTCCTCAGACACAAAAGGCAGGGCCAGGTGGCTTCCCAGGGGAATTCTATCAAACGCTTAAAGAAGAAACCATACCTATTCTACTAAAGCTGTTCGGCAAGATAGAAAGAGATAGAATACTTCCAAACTCGTTCTAGGAGGCCAGCATCACCTTAATTCCAAAACCAGACAAAGACCCAACCAAAAAGGAGAATTATAGACCAATATCCCAGATGAACATGGATGCAAAAATTCTCAACAAAATACTAGCCAATAGGATCCAACAATACATTACGAAGATTATTCACCATGACCAAGTGGGATTTATCCCCGGGATGCAAGGCTGGTTCAACACTCATAAAGCAATCAATGTGATTGGTCATATCAACAAGAGAAAAAACAAGAACCATATGATCCTCTCAATAGATGCAGAGAAAGCATTTGGCAAGATACAGCATCCATTCCTGATCAAAACTCTTCAGAGTGTAGGGATAGAGGGAACAGTCCTCAGCATCTTAAAAGCCATCTACAAAAAGCCCACAGCAAATATCATTCTCCATGGGGAAACCCTGGGACCCTTTCCCCTAAGATCAGGAACAAGACAGGGATGTCCACTCTCACCACTGCTATTCAACATAGTATTAGAAGTCCTAGCCTCAGCAATCAGGCAACAAAAAGAAACGAAAGGCATTCAAATTGGCAAAGAAGTCAAACTCTCCCTCTTCGCAGATGACATGATACTGTACGTAGAAAACCCAAAAGATTCTACCCCAAGATTGCTAGAACTCATACAGCAATTTGGCAGTGTGGCAGAATACAAAATCAATGCCCAGAAGTCAGTGGCATTTCTATACACTAACAATGAGACTGAAGAAAAAGAAATTAAGGAGTCAATCCCACTTACAATTGCACCCAAAAGCATAAGATACCTAGGAATAAACCTAACCGAAGAGGTAAAGGATCTATATCCTAAAAACTACAGAACACTTCTGAAAGAAATTGAGGAAGACACAAAGAGATGGAAAAATATTCCATGCTCATGGATTGGTAGAATTAATATTGTGAAAATATCAATGTTACCCAGGGCAATTTACACATTTAATGCAATCCCTATCAAAATACCATGGACTTTCTTCAGAGAGTTGGAAGAAATTATTTTAAGATTTGTGTGGAATCAGAAAAGACCCTGAATAGCCAGGGGAATATTAAAAAGGAAAACCATAGCTGGGGGCATCACAATGCCAGATTTCAGGTTGTACTATAAAGCTGTGGTCATCAAGACAGTGTGGTACTGGCACAAAAACAGACACATAGATCAATGGAACAGAATAGAGAATCCAGTAGTGGACCCTCAACTTTATGGTCAACTAATATTCAACAAAGCAGGAAAGACTATCCACTGGAAAAAAGACAGTCTCTCCAATAAATGGTGCTGGGAAAATTGGACATCCACATGCAGAAGAATGAAATTTTTTTTTAGAAAAGAAACATATATTTGCTTGTCCCCAAAACTTAAGATACTAACCCTGTGATTTTATAATGTAGGTATATACTGTAACTTCCGTATCTATTTAAAGAGAAGGAAATGATAATGGTCACCTACTGTGTAGCAAAATAACTTAGCACACAGATTCTTAAAAAAAAAAAGATTTTATTTATTTATTAATGAGACACAGGCAAAAGGAGAAGCAAGCTCCATGCAGGGAGCCTGACGTGGGACTGGATCCCGGGTCTCCAGGATCACGACGCTCTGAGCTGAAGACGGCTCTAAATCGCTGAGCCACCCGGGCTGCCCGAGCACACAGATTCTTGAATCTGACTACCAGGGTGCAAAACTAAACTCTGAATGTTTGCTTTATGTTGAAACTCAGGAAAGTTTGTTAACCTTATTATCTTCATGCATAAAGTAGTGTAAGAAAAAACTAAAAAAAAAATTGGTTAGTGAAACCACATACTAAAGTAACAGATTTTAATAAAACGACAAGGGACTTAATTCTTTTTATATAATACAGTATTTGCACTCTAAAGTTGAACATCATTCAATAGAGATAGAGAGACAGATACATAACTCACACAGGCTGATATAGATGGAGACATATGTACATACACACACATTTCTATAGAGATGAAAATACACACACATATAAATTTCTATCTATCCATCCATCCATCTCTTGCTAAAGGTACAACTATCTATTTATAATTAAGAGCATGTCTAGAGATTAAGAGCAAGGCCTCCATGACCTTCAATGAGTTACTTATTTTTGCTCTCCCCCAGTTTCTGCATCAATAAAGTGAAACTAATAACGATAAGGGTTTTATGAGGATTAAGAGAGAGCACCTTCCAAGTACTTGGAATGGTGTCTGCCACACAGAGCAAACACTGGCAATTGTTAAAACCTGGTTAATGAACGAATCTTCGGATTACATGCCTGCTGTGCACCAGGCTTTTCTCTAGATCCTGGGAATACAGCAGTGAACATAAACATTTTTACTCTCATTTTAGGGTACTACCAGTGTTATTGTTCAAGTTATGAATGTGATTCTTGTTTTGAGCATCTGTTTGACTATTTTAAGATAGAAGAACCTGGGGCACATTTAATTGAAGGGGGAAAAGAAATGTTTCCCAGGCAGATTAAAGTCACAGAAAGAATAATTTGTGGAACAAGAGGTATCAGGAGGCCAGAAGGGCACAATATGCAGAGTGCAGAATACGAGGTGATTCTTGAAGAGGAGAAGGCTAGGTCCTTTTCTCTGAGATGGAAGAAGGAGAGGTAGAAATTGCTAAACATATGAATAAGGTTGCTTGAAAATGGAAGGCAAGCCTTGAGTTGGTATCTACTCTCTTGATGAAGTATTAGATAAGAGGTTTTGCTGAAAGATAATTGGGGTGGAATGTTAATGTTGAGGAGAAAATATTGATAGTCAAACTATCAAAGGTAGACGAAAGGGAAAGTTGACTATAAACTTCAAACAGCGGGATCCCTGGGTGGCGCAGCGGTTTGGCGCCTGCCTTTGGCTCAGGGCGTGATCCTGGAGACCGGGATCGAATCCCACATCGGGCTCCTGGTGCATGGAGCCTGCTTCTCCCTCTGCCTGTGTCTCTGCCTCTCTCTCTCTCTGTGACTATCATAAATAAATAAAAATTAAAAAAAAAAAACTTCAAACAGCGCTAAAAGAGCTAGTGACAAGTGATGACATCTCAATGAAGGCCTATTTAAGGAGACAATTTCTTAGAAATGTTATCCATGTCTCTGCAGCATGTAGAAACAATGATCTTTCAAATTCTTTCAAGCACTCATTCATCAAATATTTACAGAATGCCTATTGTCTCCAAGGGGAGAATAAGACTGGCCTGGACTCGCCTTTACATTTGGTGGGGTGGGAGTGACTAAGACAGTTAAAGTAAATAAATGATGTGGCAATTCTATACTGGGAGAGTTCTATTGAGAAGCTAAAATAGAGTGATGTTAGAGAGCATAAGTGGAGAAGGGGGTGCTGCCTTAGATTGTGCGGAGAGAAGACTTTTTAGAGGGAACCTTTTTCATGGGAAATACAAGCCCTAAAAGCCATTGGAGACACAGGGAAACGATACAGTCATTGTACTTAAGAAGTTAGGTAATACATGTTGAGTACAACAACCTTTTATGTTTGTTTTATGTGATGCTATATATATCGTTTATATATCTGATAAAGAAATTTGCTAAGTTAAGAGGTTTTAAAAATTACTCTTTTTAGTAACTGTAAACAAAAGTCTTATATTTTTCTAAATGATGTCAGCATGTGATTCGGAAATACATTCCTACACAGCCATGGCAGCTCTCCCACCTAAGAAAGTGGTAGCAGATTGCCTAGTGGTAGCAAAACATAAAAGGTTATTTTTCAGGAGGAATGAACCATATCTTCACACTTCAAGTAGTAATATATCCAAAACCAATACTAGCCAAGGTGTTTGAGATTTTCCCTTATCATGAAAACACTTTTTTTCTGTTTCTAACTCAATCCAATTATCTCAACAAAAAAATCAAATATATCCAAGGCACTCCTTTAAATGTTAATGGAATTAAAGCAAAAATGTTAAATTGAAATCAACTACTGCCTTAAAAAATGGAAATTTATGTTTTACAATATAAATGTATCTAGTGCTATACTGGAGAAATGAAGACGATTACTGCCTCTAAACAAACACTGAGCAGTTTTTAACTCCAAACGATGCTCATTGCTGTTACTTATATAACGTGGTTGTAGGGTAATTAGTAAGTAGTCAGCTAGTGTTATTTGTGGAGATCTGGGTACGAACAGGAAATAATATGGTCTATCAGGATAAAGAAGAGGAGATCTATGAATTGTACATTTTTTTTAAAAAGTCAAAGAGTCAAGAAGTAAACTCTTGGAACAGAAGAAAAAGAGGAGAGCATGGCACTGAAAGTCAAAGTCTTAAATGTACCTGTGGTCAAGAGAACAATATTACCTTCACCCCTCTCTTTTCTTCCTCCTTTAATTCCATGTGATGTAAGCAAAAGATTTGGAGTTTCCAAGGAAGCCAAGCACTCAGTGGAAAATGTGCTAGTACTAATAGAAACTGCTCATGGATCCAAAAAATACTTAAAGTGGTTCTTACCTCTGAGCACTGGGAAGATAATAGCTGGTACTTTGCAATGCACACATAACAAGATAATGTTTTCAGCTGAGAATAAAAGGCTTTAAAGATTTATTTATTTGAGAAACAAAAACACCATTAGTCAGGGGAGGGCCAGAGGGAGACAGAGAGAAGCAGACTCCCTACTGAGCATGGAGCTCGACAGGGGCCTGATCTCATGACCCTGAAATCATGATGTGAGCTGAAACCAAGGGTCAGACACTTAAGCGACTGAGCCACGCAGGCACCCCTAAAAGGTTTTAAATATCCACACATCCTAACATTCTTTATACACCCCTAAAAGGTTTTAAATATCCACACATCCTAACATTCTTTATACCATATATCCCTCTTCACCCATTAAAGTTCTAAGTTATAGCTGTTTTATTCAAGCTGTGGAAGACTGCATTAATGTCCCCAAGTCCTCCTTCCCTCCACTCACACCCTTTGCTATGTAATTTTCTATAATTCTCCCATCTTAGGTGGGGCATACTTCCCCATCTTTTGACTCTAAACTTGGTGACAGACTTGTTTTGGACAAGACATGACTGAAACAGAAGATTGAAATGGACTGGAAATTTTAATATGAGAAAATTAGGGTTCTTTCAATGCCTGAGAGTTGATGAAAACACTGTGATTTAGTCCAAGGTTGGGGAAGAAGAGTTTGACAGAAGACAGAGGAAAATATCCAGCTTACTCATGCAATTAAAAGCCTAAAACAGGAGAATATTACTTCTCTGGTCACCATCAATAAGAAGAAAACAATCCAAAAGAGAGAAATTGGGGGGGGGGGGGCACCTGGGTGGCTCAGTCTGTTAAGCATCTGACTCTTGATTTTGGTTCAGGTCATGATGTCAGGGTCGTGAGATTGAGCCCTGCATTGGGCTCCCTACTCAGCAGAGAGACTGCTTGACATTCTCTTTTTCTCCTGCTGCCCCAACCCCCCCTGCCACATGCACACAGGCATGTACTCTCTCTCTCTCTCTCTCAGAAATAAGTAAATAAATCTAAAATAAAAGAAGAAGAAGAGTGGGAGTGGAGCAGCAGAAGAAATGCCAGATGTATCGTGAAAATTAGAAATACCACCTGTTAATACTATTTATTTATTTCATAAGATAACCAGAAATAAATTTCAAATTCACTGTTTTCTTCCCAGTGCTTGGTATAGGACCTATACATAGGGGTTGCTCATAGCTTTGTAAAGAATAAATAAATAGATTATTGGAAATCATCCTAGAAAGAATATGCATTCATTTATGTATTTATTGAGTGTGAGGCTCACAGCAACAAGAAAAATGAACAGATATATCATAGCCCTCAAACAACTGATACTTTGGTTGTGGAAAACAGAATAAATGTACAAAATATTCAGATGATGCTAAGTTATATGGAGAAAAAAATACATCAAAGAAAATAAATGGATGGGTTGGGGTGGAAGGTCTCTGCAGTTTTAAAAAGGTGCCTAGGGAAGGTCTCACTGGAAGTAAAGGGCATTTGAATAAATGGTTTAATGAAGTGAGGCTGTGAGCCATGTAGATATTGAGAACTAATGTTCCAGGTAGATAAAAGGACAGGTACAAAGGCCCTGAGGCAGGAGTGTGCCTGGTGTGCTTCTGACAGAGTAAGATGGCTAGTGTGGCTGGAGAAAGGAGACAGAGACTATTAAAGGAAGAGTTCAAATAGGTCAAGGAGGCCAGACCTCATAAACCATAGATAGAACTTTGGCTTTTATTTTAAATAAGGCAGAAACACATTGATTTTGAGCAGAGGAGTTCGAGAATAAAGTGTGTTTTAAATGAGTTCTCTCCAGCTATTGTGTTGAGAATATACTAGTGGGGGGAAAAGGCAGAAGCCAGGGCAGACTGTTATAGATTTCCAAATTAGAGATGATAGTAGCCAAAAAAAGGCCAACATTCCACCAAATGAGTTACCTGGAGAACTTGTAGAAAACATACATGAGTGTTTTTCACTAATGATTTTGAACTTGAAAATTTTAGAGCAGATACACTTGAATAATTCTATTTTAATGCTATTTCATAAAATTAAAAATCACTTTGCTCTTCCAACTGTGAAATGTTCTCTCCTCTTAGAAATAGAATAGTTAGATATCTAAATGGTCTACGTATATACATGTGGCTTGAGTTACCTATCCCTAAAATTCAGAAAGGTAGACTTGTTCCTTTATCATTTTCTAAAATAACTCTGAGAAATATAAAATTTAAGCTCTTAGTAGTTTAAAATGTGGATGAATTACAAGGTCCTTACCTAAAACAATTTTCAAGACAGAGTTATCAAGAGCTACTTCTTACTACCCTCAGGTCATGGGGAGTAAGCATGAGAGAGAAAGGCATCCAAAACAGAAGAGGGATCCAGAGTCTTAAAATCAAATCTACCTATTTTTTTTTTTTTTAATTTATGATAGTTACAGAGAGAGAGAGAGGGAGGGAGGCAGAGACACAGGCAGAGGGAGAAGCAGGCTCCATGCACCGGGAGCCCGATGTGGGATTCGATCCCGGGTCTCCGGGATCACGCCCTGGGCCAAAGGCAGGCGCCAAACCGCTGCGCCACCCAGGGATCCCCAAATCTACCTATTTTAATTCTGAACTGGCCTCAATGATTTTCCTTCACAAAATATAACAGAGAAACATCAAATAGCAGTGATAGGCAGGATTTTTTAAAAATCACAATTGTTATAAACATCTACTCTAACACTTTATGCATAGTTTAAGAGGAAAGCTTTACATATTAGGAGCAGCAAAGTGGAGAGTCGGAACAATAAAGGCCTACTTTCAAATCCTAGCAATATCACTTACTGCAGAGGTTTGAACCAAATGTATGATTCAATTTTGTTGGAGTTTCAAGTTTTTTCTCTCTAATATGGTAGTGATAATATCTTCCTCATACCATTATTGTATGAGGGTTAAATAAAAAATAAATAATATCTATAAAAGGGACTACACAGCTCCTAGAATATGGCATTTGTCATTCATATATATTCATATTCATATGCTCTCTGTAAAACAACAGAACAACAAAATAATAATCTTAGGGAGATAGAACTACTGAGACAAAAACGGGCATTGTTCTAGTTCCCAAACCAAATAAGACAGGAACTGAGAGAATCTACTGCAGAACAGCAACAAGAAATTTGGACTAGAGGCTCTTTTAGACTGGAAAGAGATTCTCGTTAACCTAATTAAGGTAAAGGGACCTTAATTGGCCTAAGGGAAACTCCCTGTGATAAAATTGTGAGAACACATAGGTTTGTGCTGAATGCCTCTCAGAGAATGAAACCTGAGGGCATATTCAGACAATTGACAGTATTATAATTGATTCTGATAGAAACTTTAATATAACCACAGCAGAGAAAAAATGGGACTATTAGCATGCATGTCATTATTATTATTACATATTTGCATATTCCTTCATTGAAATAAGACAGAAATTTTAAACTAGTAACTACATCTACCAGTGTTTGTATTAGTCATTTATTAATTCTTATGTTTAGTTATTATTAATGATTTATAAAGGTTTCTAAACCAGCAGTATCCTGGCATTGATTTGAATTTTCTTATGAAATGACTGTCGTTTCCATTCAGGTCTCCAAGTGCCCCAGCTGTACTGTCCCAGAGAATATCCCTGTACTATAATCTCCGGGAGGCAACACTGCAAAAGAGGTAGGTGAAAGAGTTTTTCTGTGCTCTACTTGAGAATTGTCACACATTTCCAATGCTATTAAAATGAGTTACAAACAGGACTCTTCAAGTCCAAATGTGCTTGATGTGGCCCAATTCTGTTTTTCCCTTGCAATAACAGGGTTAATGTTTTGGGGAAAAAAAATTGTTTTTTAAAGAAAACTGCAGAAGTTGCTGCTACATCAAAAATCAGCTTGGTTACTATTAAAATTATATTTAACAAAGTTGCCATATACAAGCTTCTATTTTTTGGCTGGCTATACACAGATGTGGATCTAAAGAAGGAAGTGCGTGACTTTCATCTTCTCGATAATTTTATGTTGATTACAAATTATATAGATGGAAGGAATGTGAAATAAAATGTAACGAAGGCCAAGAAAAGAAGGGGCTAGCATAGTTCAATGGCTGAGAAAACCAGTTTTGGAATGAGAAAGACACGTATTCAAATCAGAGTTCCTTAACTTATTAGGAGTGTGACCTTTGGCGATTTATTTAACCTCTCTGAGTTTGTTTCCTGATCTTAGAAGGAAGGACTGTTTGTACTCCTATATCTGTTCATATTTAATTATGAAAATTAAGTACAAAGAGATATGAAAGTTCTTGTCACGCTGTCTTGAACATAAAAAGTACTCAAGTATTAAATGTGATCAATTATTTTATTGCCTTTCTCTCTAATATTAATAAGCACTCAAGTATTACTTAGTTGTGGTTGTTATTATCGCTGTAATGATCAAGAAAAGAAATGAAGCAATTGATCTGTGATGTTCAATAGGCACTCTTAGCTAATTTCAACTCTGTCTCTCTGGTCCGACACTCCTCTAAGAATGAGGAGTGTGGTTACATTGGAAAAAATGGTTTTCCCATTGCAGTAAATGCAGCACTTTAAGCCCAGCCTCGGGCGGGGCACAAGATCCTCCCCCAAGGATAGGTAGGTGAGTGACAGACAATAGGCCAAGCTTTATGAAGAAGAACCAGGTACATATCTTTGATTATTGCTAATAGTCTACACTTCACTTGGCTCCTGTTTCTTTTTCTGGGTGGGTGTGTCGGGGGAGTGGGGTGTGGTGGCCGGGAGCCTCAACGTGAAATGTTAGGAGTTGAATTGGTCAGGACATAAGTGATTAAGCTTTCTTTTATTTAAAGTCCTAAGTATCCATCCCCACACACCTGATAAGCAAGAATATTTCTGGAGAACAAAAGTTTTTATGGAAAGAACAGTGCTTTGCCCTAACCACTTAGCCTCCCTGTAAGCTCGGTGGCAATTGCGTCAACACGTATAGACCATTCCTTTGCAGTAGAGTCCTGTAACAATCCTAAGAACCCTGCCGCCGTAATGGAGGCCTTCCTAGACAAACGTGAGCAGGCCAAAGGCTCACTCTGTAAACCCACATTGAGGAATATGCGAGGGCAAAATGGAGAGCGGGAAACATAAGATGGAAGCAAGAAGAGATGGGACTCCGGGGAGCACTACAGACCTCGGGAACCGCCAGGGACACCTGAGTGTTACTTCTCCGCCGTCTGCTACCATAACTTTCCCGACCTGTCATCTCGGCCACCGTCGCTGCCACAACAGCGACAACTACAGCTGATGACAGACACACGCAATCCAGCGGCGCTTCAAGCCACACGCGACCCAGAGGCACCTCACGCCACACGCAACTCTGCTGCGCCTCACGCCACACGCGATCCAGAGGCGCCTCACGCCACACGCAACTCTGCTGCGCCTCACGCCACACGCGATCCAGAGGCGCCTCACGCCACACGTAACTCTGCTGCGCCTCCCGCCACACGCAATCCACAGGCGCCTCATGCCACACGCAACTCTGCTGCGCCTCACGCCACACGCGATCCACAGGCGCCTCACGCCACACGCAAGTCTGCTGCGCCTCCCGCCACATGCGATCCAGAGGCGCCTCCTGCCACACGCAACTCTGCTGCGCCTCACGCCACACGCAACTCTGCTGCGCCTCCCGCCACACGCAATCCACAGGCGCCTCCCGCCACACGCAACTCTGCTGCGCCTCCCGCCACACGCGATCCAGAGGCACCTCGCGCCGCACGCAACTCTGCTGCGCCTCCCGCCACAGGCGACCCAGAGGTGCTTCAAGCCACACGCGACCCAGAGATGCCTCACGCAGCACGCGACCCAGAGGCGCTTCACGCCCCTCGTGATCCAGAGGTACTTCAAGCCGCACGCGACCCAGCGGCGCCTGACGCCACACGCCATCCAGTGGCGCTGCACGGCGCACGCGATCCAGAGGCGCCGCACGCCAGACGCGACCCAAAGGCGCCGCACGCCACAGGCGACCCGGAGGTGCCTCGCGCCGCACGCGATCCAGAGGCGCCGCACGCCGGACGCGATCCAGAGGCACCTCGCGCCGCACGCAACTCTGCTGTGCCTCCCGCCACAGGTGACCCAGAGGTGCTTCAAGCCATACGCGACCCAGAGATGCCTCACGCAGCACGCGACCCAGAGGTGCTTCAAGCCACACGCGACCCAGAGGCGCTTCACGCCCCTCGTGATCCAGAGGTACTTCAAGCCGCACGCGACCCAGCGGCGCCTGACGCTGCACGCCATCCAGTGGCGCTGCACGGCGCACGCGATCCAGAGGCGCCGCACGCCAGACGCGACCCAAAGGCGCCGCACGCCACAGGCGACCCGGAGGTGCCTCGCGCCGCACGCGATCCAGAGGCGCCTCACGCCGGACGCGACCCAAAGGCGCCGCACACCACAGGCGACCCGGAGGTGCCTTGCACCACAAGCGATCCAGAGGCGCCGCACGCCGGGCTCTACCCAAAGGCGCCGCACACCACAGGCGACCCGGAGGTGCCTCACGCCACAAGCGATCCAGAGGCGCCGCACGCCGGACGCGATCCAGAGGCGCCACACGCCGGACGCGACCCAGAGGCGCCGCACGCCACAGGCGACCCGGAGGTGCCTCGTGCCGCACGCGATCCAGAGGCGCCGCACGCCGCTCGCAACCCAAAGGTACTACAAGCTGCACGAGACCCAGAGATGTCTCACGCCACACGCGATCCAGAGGCGCCTCATACCACACGCGATCCAGTGGCGCCTCAAGCCACAGGCGACCCAGCAGTGCCTCACGCCGAGACCAGGGTCGGGGACAAGAGGCCAGAGATCACCATGGCAGATAAGCGGCACCATGTAACACTCTACTCACTGAACCAGGACCAAGAATGGGAAGAGCTAGGCACCGGACACATCTCTTCCACTTACGTGGAACGCCTCCAGGGCGTGTTTCTGCTAGTTCAGTCTGATTCCCATGGCTCACTAATCTTGGAGTCGAAGATAAATTCTAATACGCCTTATCAGAAACAACAGGAAACGCTGATTGTTTGGTCTGAAGCAGAGAACCATGGTATGGCGTTAAGTTTCCAGGACACTGAAGGTTGTCGCCAGATCTGGGAAGACATTTGCCGGGTTCAAGGTAAAGACCCATCCGTCGAAATCACGCAAGACCTCTTGGAAGAATCTGAAGACGAACAACTGGATGACATACTGGAAACTAATACTGTGCTTGTCCTGCCTAACTGTGAACTCAGTAAACTTGAAGAGATTTCTGACCTAATTACCTCTGTTCTCCTTTCACCGATACATAAGGAAAGACTGGCTCTGATCTTAGAAAATGAGGCCTATATTAAAAATTTGCTGCAGCTGTTCCGCGCTTGTGAGGACCTAGGAGACATTGCAAACTTACACTATTTGTATGAAATTATTAAAGGCATCTTATTCCTTAACAAGACGGGTCTGTTTGAGATCCTGTTTTCTGCTGACTGTATCATGGATGTGGTGGGATGCCTCGAGTATGACCCTGCTTTGGCTCAGCCAAAAAGGCATAGGGAATTCTTGACCCAAAATGCAAGGTTCAAGGAAATTGTACCAATAACAGACTGTGAACTTATGCAAAAAATACATCAAACATACAAGGTGCAGTACATTTATGATATCCTTTTGCCTATACCATCCGTGTTTGAAGAGAACTTACTCTCTGCTCTTACAGCTTTTATTTTCCTCAACAAGGTCGAGATAGTCAGCATGCTGCAGGAAGATGACAACTTTTTGCCTGAAGTGTTTGCACAGTTAAGGGATGAGACTATAGATGATGATAAACGGCGTGAATTGCTATTTTTCTTCAAGGAATTTTGTGATTTTTCTCAGACATTACATCCTCCAAGGAAGGATGAGCTATTCAAAACTTTGACAGAATTGGGAGTTCTTCCTGTTCTTAAAGTTGTGATGAGCATGGAAGATGTGCAAATAAGGTCAGCTGCTACTGACATATTTACTTACCTTGTGGAGTATAGTCCATCCATGATTCGAGAATTTATTGTGGAAGAAGCCCAGCAGAGTGAAGACGGTAACCTTTTCATTAATTTAGTAATTGAGCAAATGATCTGCGACAATGATCCTGAGCTAGGAGGTGCTGTTCATCTAATGGGACTTCTTCGTGTTCTACTTGATCCTGAAAACATGCTAACAACATCTAATAAATGTGAGAGAAGCGAATTTCTGAATTTCTTCTATAAGCACTGTATACATATCTTCATAGCACCACTTTTTGCCGCCACTGCTGAACGTATACATGAAGAGGATAATACAGCTGGATCCGACCAAAACAACAGAAATTGCCTCAATAATTATCAAACAGCACAGCTGCTTTCTTTAATTTTAGAGCTGCTCACATTCTGTGTGGAACATCACACATACTACATAAAGAACTATATTTTGAGCAAAGACTTGCTAAGAAGAGTCTTGATCCTGATGAATTCAAAGCACACTTTCCTGATCTTATGTGCTCTCCGCTTTATGAGAAGGATGATTGACCTTAAAGATGAACTTTATAATTCTTACATCATCAAGGGAAATCTCTTTGAACCAGTTGTCAGTGCTTTCCTGGATAACGGAACTCGGTACAATATGTTAAATTCTGCTGTTATTGAGCTGTTTGAATACATAAGAGTGGAAAATATCAAATCTCTGGTTGCACATATAGTTGAAAATTTTTATGAAACACTTGAATCGATTGAATATGTTCAGACATTCAAAGGATTGAAGATTAAATATGAAGAAGAGAAAGACCGGCAAAGTCAAATACGGAAGAATTTACATTCTGTAACGTATAGTAAAATATTTCACAGAAGTGCCAGAGTTTTGGAGAAGAAGGAAGAAAGATGTCTTAAAGAAAATTCAGAGGAAAGAGAAGCAGTTAGGCCACCACTGGAAAATGATTTTCAAGGTCATTATGATAAATTTGTGGAGACTAAAAAACCAAAAGAAAATGAAGACAGAGTAGATCTTCATAAGACAGCAACTTCTGGTGGCTACAAAATCACCTCATCCCATTCTGCTGGTACGGCTAATGGAACAAGTAGCCTGAATGGTCGCAGCATGGTTGGCTTAGTGAATCGTCCTGATGAAGAAAAAGATAAGGAAGAAGAGACATCTCCCAGGAAAAGACAACATCTTAACCTGTAAAACCTTTAGGGGAGATCCTCAACATTACTAAACTCTATGTTATGAAAGTTCTGTAAACGTCAGTTAGCTGAAAAGTCTGAATCCAAAAGCTTTCTTATTTGAATTTATAAGTATACAATAAGTAGTAAAGATGCTCAGTGTCATCACCTAGGAGGGTTTAGTTCCATAAAAACCAAACTTCACGGAATTAAAAAAAAAAAAAAACCAACTAACCGGAACCTGAATGATAACTTCTTTGCAAGAAAAATCTTGGCTTGGGGGGAAGGAAACAGGTTGAGAATATAAGATGAATGTAGTTTTGTTCTATGGCTATATTTTAAAAAAGAACTCTTAACACTGCAGTTGTAAAGCCTGTAAAATTACTTGGCCCGATGGTTCTGGCTACAGTTTTATTTGCCTTGGTTGCCTTTTTATGCAATAAAAATTCATGTTTATGCGAAAAACAAAGTCCACTGTAATTTAAAAAAAAAACTGGAGCTATTCACATTTCTGTGAAAATTAAACACAAATTCAGCCTCTGGGTAATTGGAGGGAAATAACTTACTGTGTGTATTTTCATGAATAAGAAAGGAAGCTGGATTCAAAATGTGCAGTTGTTAATTTAACTTTTTTTTTTTTTAGATAAGAGATGCCAAGAATCAGTCCAGTAGTATTCCAAAAAGGTGTTCTCTATTACCTTGTTAGTGGGTAGAAGAGAACACTTTCAACTGCCAGATGGTGAAAGGTACTTTTGAAGGTATTTCCTGACTCATTAATAAAGTTGTGTCTGTCTTCAGAGCAGCAGGTTAAGTTTTAAAGTACAATTTACAAAGTCCAACATACAAAAATAGGGGTGAATGAAGTGGCATTTAAAATCTAGGAACCAACTGGAGGGTATTATGCTGAGTAACTGGAGGGTATTATGCTGAGTGAAATAACTCAGTCGGAGAAGGACAAACATTTTATGGTCTCATTCATTTGGGGAATATAAAAAATAGTGAAAGGGAATAAAGGGGAAAGGAGAAAAATGAGTGGGAAATATCAGAAAGGGAGACAGAACATGAGAGACTCCTAACTCTGGGAAACGAACTAGGGGTGGTGGAAGGGGAGGTGGGCGGGGGCTGGGGGTGACTGGGTGACGGGCACTGAGGGGGGCACTTGATGGGATGAGCACTGGGTGTTATTCTATATGTTGGCAAATTGAACACCAATAAAAAATAAATTTATATTAAAAAAAGTTTTGGGGAAAGTTAAAAAAATAAATAAATAAAATCTAGGAACCATTTTGGACCAAGAAATAACTTAAGTGTCGAATTCCACCTACAGTCCCTGAAGCGTTTTTTCTATAGTCAAACAAGGGTGGAAGATGAAAGGTGCTTTATGAAAGAGTGAATGCGATGAATTTCTCAAAATAGGTTGTAGCAAAGAGTTAAGAGGATTTATTTTTAGAGGAACAAGTTAACTGGGTCCATTTTTCCTGGAATGGCTTAAATTGAAGCAGTTTCTCTTGTTTTGAAGATTTTAGAGTTAATTTCAATTTTGGTCATTGTTTGAACTAGATGGGCTGTCTGTGTTGATAGGAAGTTTAGTTTTCCATAAGACAGCTTTTGATTTTCTATTCAAAATACCACTGTAGTTGTTTTGCTCCATTTGATGATATTCATGCTGAACTATAAAATTCAAGAATTAAAAAGTCACCTTGTAATTCCAAAAACAAAAGAAACTATTTTAAATGTACAATTGTGCCATTCAGAGACACATCCCATGCAAAAAATAAGAACCTTGTAAGAGCTACAAAGAGAGCGTGTTCTTAAAACAAGAAATAATTTCATCAGATATAAAGTCTGCTAAAGTGTAGACATGACCTTAGGAGATATAATCACACATTGCCGAGGACACAGCACAGCAGGGAAACTGCATTTTTACATCTCTCAAGCCACAAGCCACGCTGGTTAAATTAAATGTTGTAATGGGACTGTTCATGTTGTGAGTATACCTCAAAAAAAAGGCAGTTTGTTCCAAGAGCATCTCATGTTTTCTTTCTGGCTAGACTGTCATGGGGAATGTCATCTGTAGTACACATAGTTGCATGCATACTCAGCATGTTGTTTTGAAAAAAAAAATATGCTTAACTCTTTGTTTTGGTGAGTGTAGCCCCAATTCCTTAACAGAGCAACTATTTACAATTAGACAGAAAAGAATAATGTTTCTATGCTCTTTCTTTTTTTTTTTTTTTTTTTTTTTTTTTTTTAGAATTTGGAACTTTTATTCATTAAAAGGCACCAATAAGAGAGTGAAAAGGCGGGAGGGTGGGGGGGGGGTAGAATTTTACAATACATCTTAGGTCAAAGAGTGTCTCCCCCAAATTCATGTCAACCCAGAACTTTGGAATGTGATCTAATTTGGAAAAGAAGGTCTTTGTAGCTGTAATTAGTTAAGAGGAGGTCATATTGGATTGGGGTGGGCTCTTGCGATATTGTGGTTTAGAATAAGAAATATATATTTGGTCTACAATACTTAGCACACAGCCCCCAAAACCTTGTAATTTTCATTCTTTTTTTTTTTGTCCTATTTTATTTTATTTTTTTTGTTTGTTTGGTTTTTTTTTATTTATTTTTAATTTTTTTTTTAATTGGTGTTCAATTTACTAACATACAGGAAACGAACTAGGGGTGGTGGAAGGGGAGGAGGGCGGGGGGTGGGAGTGAATGGGTGACGGGCACTGGGTGTTATTCTGTATGTTAGTAAATTGAACACCAATTAAAATCTATGCTCTTTCTTATTCTCCTCTCTTCAGCTACTTTTAATCAGCCATTAAAAAAAATAGACACTCTAAAAAAATTTTAATGGACTCTGTAGGGGAAAAATGATATTTGCATTTCTTACTGTACTGTTTCCAGTGAATTTGTAAGGAAGGGCGGAGGAAGGCATAAGTGCAATGGGAAATTTGAAAAAAAAGGAAAAAAAACAAAAGAAAAGAAAAAAAGATAGGCTTTCTATTGAGCTGTGTAACCTCTATGAGCCCTTTCCTAGTCTCAGCTACTTAATGTTAGGGAAACAACATGACAGGCAAAATGGTGCAAAGGCAAATTGCCCATCAAATGGCATAACCTACTATTACAGGAACATTTAAGAGGGCAACAAAACACAGGAGAGCAATCCTTACTGTCTGCACACTGAGTGAAAAATTGACCAAAATGTTCAGCGTCTCTAGATGCTGTGTATGAAGAGATACCATGTCAAAATGTTTAATTTCATCTTGAAGATTTTTAGAAGTAATTTTAAAAGGACCCTTAAGTGGGTTATCTATGAAAAGAAGGAACAATTTGGAATGGATTCGTATGTACAATAAAATATAGATGAATATTTTTGGAGAGGTACCCTGGGCTCATAAAGATCAGGGCTTTAAATATATGACTTCCAGTAACTTTTATGGCACAGTGACTTTCTAAATACACCAACAAAGGAAAGACAATACAACAGATAAAGCAAAAGCTTCCAATTCAGACAGCCCTTGCTGACAATATGGGCTCAGACGCTTACCAGTCCTTTAACCTTAGATGATTTACTTCTTTTCTCCTCTAACCACAAGTTCTTCATCTTGTCTCAAAAATCAGAGACTATATGTAAACTACTCAAACATATTCAGCACTTAATAGCTTTTGAAATTCTTTATTATCAACAATAGTAACATAATAATTTCACAAAAGATTGGGGATAAAGTCAGGTAAAAATACTTGTATCACAAGTTATATTTACAAGCCAATAATCCCATATTCTCAATCAAATTGAGATAAATTAAAAATTAATGAGTTCAGTTCTGGTTAGCAGACAAATCTATATGTATGCATCATGCCCTGCTGAGACACAACTGAAATAAAAAGCATTAAAGTAGAAAGAAAAATAAGCTTGCATAGCAATAAAGGCAACTTGGGTGGAGTGGTGTCTGGAGTGTCAACCACAGAATGAAATTGAAATCAGAAGAGTAGCAGGAGAAGTGGGGAGGTTATCTAGGATTGGTGAAAGTGACAAGAGTAAGGAAGCGCTATTCCCTTCCCTCCCATGCCCTGCCCCAGCAAGCAGAGCAGTCAGCTAGAATGTATTCATAGATACAGACCAAGTGTCCTTTTCCTTAAAGCAACTGAAGTAACAGACAAAACTGAGGGCCCTGGTACGAATGTTGTTGCCTCAGAGTCAGGCTCTTCTCTTTACAGTGTTGGAGGATCCAAGATGCGGCATGTTGTTTTGTTTTTAAATTTTTTTTTATTTATTTATGATAGTCACACACAGAGAGAGAGGCAGAGACACAGGCAGAGGGAGAAGCAGGCTCCATGCACCGGGAGCCCGACATGGGATTCGATCCCGGGTCTCCAGGATCGCGCCCTGGGCCAAAGCCAGGCGCTAAACCGCTGCGCCACCCAGGGATCCCCGCTGCATGTTTTTTACCCTCAGGTGCAAGTCACGGTGTTTTCAGGAGTGAGATGTGTTAATGCCCAGCTCCTATCCAACAAGTACAATCCCAAGAATACAAATGACGACCCTGGAAGGAAAGTCTTTACAATTGGCAGGTCTGTCAGGTAATACCTACATCACTCAGGGAACACAGGTTGAAAATGCTAGCAGGTTAAGTGTTCAGATTCCCAGTTCATTTCAAATAACTAAGCCGACTCCTTATTTTGGAGGGTCTGCTAAATGCAGTCAATCCAATCTTTCTTATTTGCCCATGCCACCAGCATGGTGATGTGACATTAACTCACCCCGTGGTGACTGAAGTTGAGGGTGAGAATGACATCCACAGGTGTGTGTGTGTGTGTGTGTGTGTGTGTGTGTGTGTGCGTGTGCTGCAGGAACTGGAAGCATCCTTTTCATATTCTGGTAGATCTCTCAGTGAGGTTAAGGGGAAAGGTGGTCAGAGCTTTCTCTCAGACTGAGGATGGCAGACTCAACAGTCAGTTAAATTGAAAATGTTCCTAACGGTTTGGAAGAACTGTACCCAAATGTTTTCCTTGGGGAGGAAGCCTTCAAAAGCAGTTTTTAAAAAAGATTTTATTTATTTATTTGACAGAGAGAGCACAAGCAGAGGGAGGGGCAGGCAGAGGGAGAGGGAAGAAGGAGGCTCCCTGTTGAGCAGAGAGCCAGACGTGGGGCTTCATCCCAGGACCCCGAGATCATGACCTGAGCTGAAGGCAGATGCTTAACCAACTGAGCCACCCAGATGCCCCCAGAAGCAGTTTTGAAAGACAGAGTTCATTAATGCACCTTCCTCCCCTGTGCAACCCTCAATTCTCAGTTGTTGTTCTTCTTCCATTTCCAAAATATCTGAGTGTTTCTTTCTAATAACTATAACTTTGACTTTTCTTTTGGCTATTCCTTACTCTCACCCAAACTTTTCATCTAGGAGGATCAGGTATGAGAGAGACAAAGACATTTTAATAAAACCAGAACTAAGGGGCACCTGGGTGGCTCAGTGGTTGAGGGTCTGCCTTTGGCTCAGGTCGTGATCTCTGAGTTCTGGGATCAAGTGCCGCATCAGTCTCCTCGTAGCGAACCCGCTTTTCCCTCTGCCTATGTCTCTGCCTCTCTCTGTGTGTCTCTCATGAATAAATAAAAATTAAAAAAAACAGAATTAAGTTTGAATCACATAGGTTTCATTTTTGGCAAGCTGCCACCCAGAGCCTATACCAACCAGCTGGCCTAGGGAAAGAAATATGCATCATACTCAGGAATGGTCAGGACAGACTCCTAAATTTTCAAGATATGTCTAGATAATTTTCTATCCCCTTAGTCCTGATTCAATTACCAAATTATCTTACTCTGATGTAGGGCTTCTCAGTCTCATGACAGTTGACATTTTAAGCCAGATATTTCATTGTTTTGGAAGACATTTCTGTGCATTGTAAGAAGTTTTGCAGCATCCCTGACATGTCCCCACCAGCACACCCCCAAATGTGACAACCAGAAATGTATCCAGAAGATGCTAAATATCCCTTAAGAGGCAAACTCACCCTTAATTGTGAACCATTAGTCTAAAGATACATAGAGCTTGATTCAAGAGCTTCTCTTACATTATGGATATTGGATTCACATCCTCAAGGCTGAATTACCTTTTCTTCTTATCCTCCACCTGAAAGGGCCAAGTACATATAAGGATCAGGTGTATAATGCGCTTTAATGAAAAGAGAATAGACTTTGCTTAGAATTACAGAGATCCTGTTTCTGCTTTTCATCACATATGTAACTGTGGCATTTTATGTGACATCTCTAATTCTCAGAGTTCTTATTTTTAGTGTATGGCTGACAACACTGTTATGGGTGAAATGTGTCCCCCAAAGTTCACTTGTAGTTCTAACACCCAGGACCTCAGAATGGGACTGTATTGGACATAGGGTCTTAAAAGAAATAATTAAGTTAAAATTAAGTCATTAGGATGGACCCAACTCCAATATAACTGATATCCTTAAAGAAGAAATTTAAACACAGAGATGCACATGGAGGGAAGGCCGTCTAAAGACATTGGGAGAAGATGGCCATCTACAAGTCAAAGAGATAGGCTTCTGAAGAAACCAACTCTGCTGACACCTTGATCTTGGACTTCTAGCCTCCAGAACTGTGAGAAAACAAGTTTCTGTTGTTGAAGCCCAACAGTCTGTGGTGCTTAGTTATGGCAGCCTTAGTAAACTAATAATGGGAAGTTTTCTGAGGATTAAACTATATATAATTTATGAATATCACAATTATTGTGATAAACAATTCACCAATAACATATGGCAATAGCTCTTCTTCTTTTTTAAAAAGATTTATTTGTTTATTAGAGAGAGAGAGAGAGAGAGAGAGAGGTAGAGACACAGGAGGAGGGAGAAGCAGGCTCCATGCACCGGGAGCCCGACGTGGGATTCGATCCCGGGTCTCCAGGATCGCGCCCTGGGACAAAGGCAGGCGCTAAACCGCTGAGCCACCCAGGGATCCCCAATAGCTCTTCTTTTATTGAGCATGTATTATATGTCAAGCACACTTTCTTATGCAATTTACCTGTATCATTTCAAATTTCACCATGAATCTGCAAGGTAGATGTGGTGGACGTGAGAATGCACCTTATACAGAGGGAATATAATGAAATACAAGTAAAGGTCCCAGCCACTGCTCTGTGGTCATTGCCCCACTTTCCTCCCAGGCCATGCTTCCTGGGGGCTGCTCCCAGCCAGTGATTTGCATGGCAAGCGCACTGAAGCAGGCTTGTTCTTGGGAGATGAGAAGACTCCTCTGACTGGAGAGCTCCCTTGAGGACTTTCTGAAGGCTCTTCTGAACAACCTTTAGACAACGTGGGGCCCCAGGATGCTTTCACTAGTCCCTCTTTCCTTCATTTGAGGTCAGAGTGTGTCATAATTGGGTGTCTTTTCCACTCTCCTCCAGTTTGCTCTCCATTGCCTCTCATCACCATTTTCCCTAACGAAATCCCTGCATGCTAACTTCTTTCTCAATGATGGCCTCTTCTTGGAGAACATGGGCCAACTCAGTATGTATTTTGACTACTTTACAGAAGAAACAGAGGCACACAGAAGTACATAACTAGTACTAGTCAGAGCGCATTCAGATATGTTTGTCTGACTCCATAGACAGTTCTTTCTCCCACATGTAATGTGTCTTGAAATGTATCATGAACGTACTTTAAACATTAGAACCATTATATGCACCTACCGTATATTTATTTATTAATAACAAAATAGAAATATGATATTGTCATATCAAGTCTATGAACAGTCTATGTACATAGTGTCCCTCTTTCTGCTTTACGCATGCTTCCAAACATGGAAGCTTTGTTGAAGCAAACACTGCTTGAATTCTTCTCCATAAAAACAGTATTCTGCAAACCACTGTCATCACATTCACTATAGTAGTTGCTAAAGAGGTAGCTAGTGAAATTTTTACTCTTGTCTCAGAAGTCAAGAGAGATAGGGTGGCCCAGGTGGCTCAATGGTTTAGTGCCACCTTCAGCCCAGGGCCTGATCCTGGAGACCTGTGTGTGTCTCTCTCTCATTAATAAATAAAGTCTTTAAAAAAAAAAGAAGTCAAGAGAGATAAAATAACTTTCACTACATGCCAAGTAACTTTCACTACATGCCAAGCACCCTGCTCAAGTACTTTATATGTGCCATGTGATATTTTGATATGAAAAATGGAGATCCATATCACCAAATCTCCTCCTGCATTCCTTCATGCTGCAATTTTGTTGCTATTGTGAGAAAACTGTTGGGAATAGAGGCCTACTTAATTTACTGAGATTATGCTTCAGTTCATTGAAGAATGGAGGCTTGAAAGAGAAATTATGTCCAATTACATATAACTTGAATTTAAATACCTTGCACATCTGAGTGTGTAGACTGAGTCTTCTAGCTTAGACTCGCATAAACTCCTGGTCCTTTTCTACCTTTCTATTGGATTTTTTATTTGTTTCCCCTTTCACCTTTATTGCTTTGATAGATATTCTTTTGATTCTAATCTGGTAGTTAGTTACCTTTAAATGGTAACATGCACATTTCATTTGGCAAAGACTAAAATTCATCATTCTATCCTCCCCTGGAATAATAAAGGAAATTGTTTTATATCCATAATCCCTCTATAGTATTGCATATGATTGCTATTTTAATATAGCTGACACTTTTAGCTGTTTTTACTAGGTTTTTGGTTTCCAAACTGTTGGAATCAGAAGCAAACCAAATTTGAGACACATTATTTCCTGCCCCCACTGCAATGACTAAATTGAGCAATTACGTGGGTAGTATTTGGAGAAAACTGCAGAAAACTACTTTGGTTGGAGAGTTACTAAGGCAACCCTGTAGAGAAGAAGGACATATGAATGGGCTGAAGAGCCTGATAAGCTACCCAATAATATTGGAATGTTTCTGCTGTACACATTTTCAAAGATACCCTAAAAAACCTAAAGAGTGCTTTAGTCTATCACATTTGGCAGTGGAGAGGATACAGTATTTTTTATATATTTCCAAAGATTGCAAAATACCAAAGAATGGTTGATATTCTGTGGAAAGCTATTTATATTTTTCTCAGATTTGAGTACTTCTCTTTAAATGAAATAAAATTTTGTAGGATTTCTATTGAACTCAAATATGAAGATCATTTTCAATGAAGAATAAATTACATATGGGGAAAATTGCACTGTTAGAGTTTAAAAAATACATCAATGTCTGATAGATGAATACATTAAAATTTTTTATTTAAATTCAATTTAGTCAACATATAGTGTGTTATTAGTTTCAGGAATAGAATTTAGTGATTGATCAATTGCATATATTACAGTGCTCATTACATCAAGTGTCCTTCTTTTTATTAAAAAAAATATTTTTTTTATTTGACAGAGAGAGCACAAGCAGGGGAAGGGACAGAGGGAGAGAAAGAGAAGCAGGCTCCCCACTAACCAGGGATACTGACAGGAGGCTTGATCCCAGGACTCTGGGATCATGACTTGAGCCAAAAAAGGCAGGCACTTAACCGACTGACCCACCCAGGAGCCCCTCAAATGCCCTTCTTAAAGTCCATCACGCAATTACCCCATCCCCTCACCCACCTCCCCTCCAGCAACCTTCAGTTTGTTTCCTAGAGTTGAGAGTCTCTTATGGTTCACTTCCTTCTCTGTTTTTATCTTATTTTATTTTTCCTTCCCTCCTCCTATGTTCATCTGTTTTGTTCCTTAAATTCCACATATGAATGAGATCATATGGCATTTGTCTTTTTCTGACTTATTTCACTTACCATAATACCCTCTAGTCATTTTTTCCAGATTTATTAAGATTTAATTGACATATAACATTGAATTAGTTCAAGATGTACAACATAATGGTTTGATATATGTGTACTATTGTGAAATGATCACTGCAAGTTTAGGTAACATCAATTAGCTCACATAGTTATAAATTCCTTTCGATAAATATGTTTTTAATAATAGTATTATGCATGATGCCTTTATTTTTCTTCACTAGCATTCCAGACATAGATTGAAAGTGTATTGTATGGGATATGCATTTAGAATGGCTGGGTTTGTGTCTTTATTTTTTTAATTTATTTTTTAAGATTTTATTTATTTATTCGTGAAAGAGAGGCCAAGACATAGGCAGAGCGAGAAGCAGGCTCCCTGAAAGAAGTCCCATGTGGGACTCCATCCCGGGACTCCAGGATCATGCCCTGAGTCAAAGGCAGACGCTCAACCACTGAGCAACCCAGTCATCCCAGTTTATGTCTTTATTGAAGTACTTCCTACCTATCTGGCTTCAGTTCATTCTGATAAGGTCTCTAAGTCTCTGGGTACTTATCTATAAAATGATGTTTATGTTATAAATAACAATGTAGATAAAATTATAAAATTATAAAGTACCACAGGGATGTCAATAAATACTTTCTACTTAGTTAATATGATATTGTAAGAATTTTTTCTTTTATACCTAACAACTAATGTGATTTCATTATTTCTCATATAAAATATTATATCAGGGTATACAGAAAAATCACTCTATACTAATACCTGAAAGTGAACAATAAGGAATGATTACAGTAACTTCTATATGTTGTTCTTTTCAGAGTATTAAACTTAGATGTAAGAAAATTGGCACTTTTTTCTTTTTTTCTCCCTGTTTGAAATTTATAAAATGATACTTAATACATGAATATAGTATTCCTATAAAAATATCAACTAATAAGATTAAAAGCTTCTTTTACCATTATCTGAAATCTAAGATCTATTTTTCTTACATTTTGCTCAGGAGCTCATCCTCCCAGTTTGATGTACATGAATTTGGTGTTCCATGGGCTATATATTCATAGTAAATTCGTATTACAGCTGTGTGCATAATAGATATACTTTACTATGATACATTAATAGATATTTATTCTTTGTCTTTTCCATTTTCCCTCTCCTTCCTTAAGAATTATTCTAAATTTCCAATAGGAAATTCAATTCCCAATTCTTAGCCAAGCAGTTTGAGTGAGATTGACCCTACCCCATCGGCAGCCCCAGGAATGTATTAGTGTATTCCTTGACATTTGTCACTGATACATGGATAGATATACAACAAAGGCAAAGCAAATGAAATGCGTAAATTTCTAGGAATTATACTCTCTTCTTCCGTGGGAACTACTGGAAGAGATTCTCTTTGCTGCTGGATGCAAATGAGAAATGTGTTGCTTTTGGAGCTGGTGGCAGCCATACTTTGAGAAACAAGGAAAGAAGCTTTCTGTGGAAGAAACAAGTATCAAAGAAGCAAGGCAGATAATGTACTGAGAAAAATGCATCTATAATATTTAATCCCTAGATCAAGTGGCACCTGACGCTTTGCGTTTTGATTATTGGATAACAAGAGATAATATTTCCTTGTAATTTAAGCTAATCTACATTGGGTTTTCTGTTATTTGAAATATTCTGACACTATAACAGGTGAATTGTTTCATCTTCAAGGGAAAAAATTAACTCCAACGCTATTTTAACTGTTTCAGGATGCAGACAGAGAAAAGAAGCTTCCAAACACTTCAAAAATTGGATTAGAATTTCACTAGAAAGAAAGCAGACAAGAACTCTCCTCCAAAAAAATTTAATTCATATTAAAGCAAATTCCTACATAGAATATCACCAATTAAAGCCCATCAGTGAATGCATCATGATCATCATTTTATACATAGAGTAAGGACAGTTTTCCATATTAAAATCATAAAAAGGAAAAAATATTCATCTCACAGAAGGCAAATAAAAGAATTATAAAATTCAACACCTTTATCTGGTAAAAAGTAATACTCTCCTAACTGTATATAGCATGTATTCAAAGAGCTAATATGTGGTGAGTGTGATGTGTGTGTGTCTGTTTTAATGAAAATATGTTCTATATGTATATATGAAAATCAGTATCATATTTAGTGGTGAATCTAGAGGATTGTCTATGTTAATCTAGAGGATAGTTCAGAGCAAGATTAAGATGTCAATTAGCACCCATTATTTTACATTGAACTGTTGCTCCTAGCCTATGCAATTAAATAAGAAAGAGTAAGGAATGAGAGCTATAAATATTGGGAAGAAGGAGGACATCTTTTGTTTTTCAAATATTATTATAATATGCTGTGAAAATCCAGAAGAATGTGAAAAACAAAAGAAAATCAGTAAGGGAATTAATGACATAAATTAGTATATGACAACCAATAACTTCTTTATCCAGTAATAAGCATAGTAGCTACTTAAAATTAAATGACTAGTAATAAATATGATACAAATCTATATGAAGGAAGCATTAAAGTTCCTTAAGCTATAAAATCCTCTAATAATATTTTTAACAAAAATCCTTTAATAATAACATGCCTTGATTTGGGACAGGAAATCATTATTCTGAGGCATTCGATTTTCTTTTCTTTTTTTTTTTTTAAGACTTTATTTATTTATTCATGAGAGACACAGAGAGAGAGTCAGAGACATAGGCAGAGGAAGAAGCAGGCTCCATGCAGGGAGCCTGATGTGGGACTGGATCCCAGGACCCCGGGATCACAACCTAAGCCAAAGACAGACGCTCAACCACTGAGCCATCCAGGCATCCCAAGGCCTTCGATTTTCCAAACATAAATTCATTAATTTAATGCAATCTAAGGAAAAATACTATGAGGATTTTTTCTTTTTTCTTTACTTTTCTTTTCTTCTTTTCTCTTCTCTTTTCGAAAATACAAAATGACTGTGAAGTTTATCTGGAAATATTACTAGTCAGGAGTAACATGGACTTTTAAGAAAAATAATAACTTTAGAGGACAAGTTCTACCAGATACCAATATATGTAAGTTCAGTTTGATAGAAACATGACTGCATGGGCACAGCAGGAAAGAAACATTTCAGTAGAAAGAAAGTGTAGAGCTATGTGTAAGGGGTTTCTTATATGCTAAATATGGGATAAGCTATGTTCTACACAGTTAGTGTCTAGAAACTAGAAGTCTAGAAACTAGGAAAAAATGCGGCTTCATTTTACATTACTTTTCTTCTTAAAATAAATTTTAGAGAATCAAATACTCCAAGAAAAAAATTATAAACGTATTAGCAGTAGATTTGGTAAAGATTTTACTAATTGTAGGTGGTAAAGACCTGTTATTTTTATAATGACAAGAAATCTAAGTGGTGACAACGGAGAAGACTGATACATCTGATGATTAAAAAATGTTCTGTACTGGTAGTGAAAAAGCCAAATATAGCCCCTTTTATGGGTTATGCCTTCATTTTTACAATGAAAATAGAAAGTTGCTAATGACTGAATTTGATCATAGGAGAAAATAGAAATTAGCCGTTCACAGAAAATTGAATACCCCAAATCAGCAAACGTATCATGTACTTTGTGGCAAGCTGAAAAAGATAACCCCTCAATAAAGATATTCACATCCTGGAACCTGTAAATGTCACTTTATATAGCAAAGTCCTTCTTTACAGATGTGACTAAATTAAGAATCTTGGGATGGCAAGAATAAGGTGGATTATCCAGATTGGCCCTAAATGCAATCAATCACATGTCCTTGTAAGAGGAAGGCAGAGGGAGGTTTGACACACACACATACATACAGAGCAAAAGACAATATAAAGACTGAACAGAGAGACATCTGAAATCTTAGCCTCAAAGATTGGAATATTGTGGCCATAAACCTAGGAATGCCAGCTGTCACCAGAAGCTGGAAGAGACAGGAAACAGAGTCTTTCTTAGAGCCTCCGGAGGAAATGTGGCCCTGCTGACACCTACGATACTAATTTAATTTTTGAACTTTTGGCCTCTAGAACTGTAAGAGAATTTTTTGTTGTTGTTTTAAGGTACCTAGCTAGTGTCAATTTGTTACAACAGGCACAGTAAAGTAATCCATGCTCTAACAAAAATATAAATTAAAATAGCAATGACATGTCATTCTGTGGTAATCTCATGAGCAAAGGTTTAAGTCCTTGATGAAATATGGGGATAGAAGAAAAGTGGAGTAGTTTTAGTCTGTTCCACTGCAATTTCAGATATGCATAGAGATAAGCACAACCCTTGATTCATACATTATCTTCTCGGGATTTTTCCTAGTAGCATATTCAAAAATTATGAAGAGACAAATATACTTTGATATTTACTGCAGCGTTGTTTAGAGTAACAAATGCTGTAAGTAGCTGATGTGCCCATTGAGTAACTACAATTACACATTAAGCATAGTATGCACTAATGTAAGATTATTTTAAGTGAAATTCTTTTTGTCTAAATTTCAGCTGAGGTCCTAACATTAAACAATAAAACAATAGTTGCCAAAGTGAAGCATTAATCCATTTATGCAGTTTATATAAAGAAGTTATATGAAAAAAGTTCTTGTGACCCATAGCTCACACCGAAAACTCTAAAGGAGTTTAACTTGACGTTAGGTAAGGAGAGAATTTTTTCTGGAAATGTTTGCAGTAAGAGTCATACTTTCTCTTATTTTGCCATTATACGTATCTCTTGGAAGGATGAAGATACTTCTCATTGCTAGTCTAGTGAGAGGGCCTTCACTTAAGGAAAGCACCTGACAATTTTGAAAAGCGATCCCTGAAGTTTGGGGAACATAGAGTTCTGCTGTTTGACTCATACCTGAGAATTCTAAAGAGGCTGTGGAATTATCCAGAGAGAAAAATAGTCATATTGGGGACAAATTGCACTTTTACCCACAGAATAACTTTACTCTGTATTTTTTTTAACAGTCTTATTGAGGAGGTTCAAATTGATTGGATGCAAGAATTCCCATGGTGCCTTCCTACTTGCTTTGTGGACTCTCTCTCTCTACCACACACACACACACACACACACACACACACACACACACACACAGAGCTGATTCTCTTCGCAGATTTCTTACCTGAAAACTGAATCAATTTGAATCAAGATGCCCTTTGGAGGTTCATCCTGTTGGAAGGTTCATCACACTGACTAATTTATTATTCAAGTGAAATGCTTATAGTATCTAAAAGGTACCAGAAGACTACTGCTTTTACCATCTGAAAGTAAGTGGAAAAAGTTGTAAGTATTATCCAAGAAGCAGAGAAGAGAGTCCGCAAAGCAAGTAGCAAGGCACCATGGGAATTCTTGCACCTAATCAATTTGAACTTATTCAATAAGACTGTTAAAAAAAAATACAGAGTAAAGTTGATCAAAATATATAGACCCAGAAAAATATATCACAGATGCATTTTTAAGTAACAGTATAAAATGGATGTAGAAGACTATGAATAGTAATATCCCATTATGTATTTTTATAAAAATCCACTAGAGGAAGACAACAATGGTAAAGAAGGTTGTAATAGGGATGATGACAAAGATGAAAAAGAGAAACAATGTATTGTACCCTTCACTGCTACAAAATTGTCCCTTGCACTCTGTATTTCCATAGGACCAGCTCTACTGCCCCTGCTTTAAGAGCCTGGCCAATAAAAACAAATAGTTTTAACTTTATTATCAAAAGTCTACACTTGATGAGTAATCAGCCAAATTCTTGAGGGGCACCCTCTGCAGATCTCTGAAGTTGCCTCTCTACAGCTCTCTCCAGTACTCTTTTTTCAGAATAAGAGCCATCCTGATATTCCTGGACTCTCATCTCCATCCCAGGAATCCTACAAGGCCATGCCTAGAAACTCGATGGCCAGGAAACTCTAAGGAATGAGCTCTGGCAATTCTAGGCCTCATCTTGCTTATTTCCCATCTCTCAAGAACCACTGCTCTTTATTCCCTGATGTTCAGTCAACAGTCTGGCAACTGTTGTCTGTTTTTGGTTGTTCCAAGTAAGAGGATGAATCCTGTCCCTGTTATTACACTTTGGTCCCAACTGCAGCTACGAGGTTTTAGAAGTAAAATTGCCAGGGGAAAAAAAACCACAATAAAATTCTTAACAAAATGTCAAAGGGAGTCAAATCAAACACATATACCTTCCCTCTCATTGAAGAGGCTTTTGAAATGACAACAAAAATAAATCTCTAAAAATCCAATTCCTTGTCTTCACCTAGTTAACTCTTCCTTCAGATCTCAGCTCACTCTTTCAAGATGCATTTCCCTTAAAACCAAGTCAAGTGCTCCAACCAACTGAGCCACCGAGGTGCCCCCCTTATCTCTCACTTTCAAGACTCCATATGCCCACAATTCATAGTATAAGCCTCGGTTACAATTTTATTTTTATGTGAGAAATCATTAAGTTAATCTCCATTTCCCTTCCTAGACTGCAAGCACTGTGAGGATAGGTGCCTAGGCCTTTTTTACTCACTACTCTCCCCCCAGCAGCTATTTGTTAAAGTGCTAAAGAACAAGCAACTGTGTCTCCTACATAATTTGAGGTACTCCAAGAAAATGAATATAGATGGAATCACATTCATGGAGAAATTGAAGGAAAGGAAAATATTTTCTAAGATTTGACCATCAAATGTATTTGCTAACAACATCCTTATAAGAATTTTGAAAACCTATGTACCCTCTTACACACATATTTAAGTGGCATTTAAAGTTTCAGCCTAATTTGAAATCATTGTGAAGGATGTAATTTCTGATATACTGTAAAAATTACAATTCAAAATAAACCATGACATTATTTTTTAAATTGTAACCAATGGAATTTAAATATCATGAGTTTTTACTCATCATCATCATCATCTATTGAAAAAAAATATGAAATGATGTTTATGTAGAGATTCTATATTTTCCCTTTATTTCTTGAAAATTGTCATAATCCATCTTATGTCTGCACATATTTTGTTGATCACTGTTAACGGAAAATTAACAAAAACTCAGAAATAAGACACTTGAGACCCTAAAGAAGTTCAAACTGAAGGTAGGTAAAGAGATCATGTTTTCCTTTTTCATACTGGAGCATTGTCCAAATTGTTCACTTGAGATTATTTGATTCTTTAGGGGATTGCACCTTTGCTTGGTTTACTATTTATTGTTTATTAAGATCTAGGCTCTATGAAGTTACATATCAACTTATAGAGATGGTATGAAGTTTCTCTCAGATAGAGAAAATAATTCTAATAATTTGTTTTTCCAGGAAGATATTAAACACCTTTGTTTCAAACTTAGCAAATGTATTTCAGCATGCCTTTCTTAAACTGTTTGAATTCTCCTTTGAACTAGCTTCCCCACATGCTGTTTTCTTCATTATTTCCTTCATTATTGAGTTAAATAATTATTTGACATGTGTTCACTTTATAACTTTAACTGTTGAAAGTTATTCTTGCATAATATCCTCGCCTAAGTGAGAAAATGAAAATACTGTATGTACATGGATTGAAATTTTAATGTGTTTTATGCTCCCAGGCATAAGAATTTAAGGATTAAAATAGAGATTTATTTTTGTTATAATGATGGTTAGTATATAACTGGTCAAAGCAGCATAAGTACATTATTCATTTTTATAATTATTTTATACATTTTATAATTATTACAAAGCAAAGTTTTATAGGAATTGTACTTTCTCATAAAATAAAATAGGACAGAAATTAGCCTCATTATTTAGTATCTGGCAGCTAACATTTTATTTTTTGTTAATGCGTGGTAGAAAATATTAAACATTTTTCAAGATAAAATGAGAATTGAATATCAAAAGAATAAATATTTCATAGTATGACAAAATAGGTTTAATTTCATTATCAAAAGCCTACACCAAATCTGAAAGAAATTACATACAAATTTATCCTTGAATTTTATCTAGTGTGTCTTACAAATACTGCATATGAACCTTCCACTTCTATATGACAGTATTAAGATCACTAACCAGTACTACTTTGGCTACTGGAAGGTAGTTTTCTTTCTTTCAGGCTTGCCCTTAGGGATGAGTATTGGGAAGAACCTGGAAAGAGTTGCTTATATTTGTATATGTGGAAAAACATCATTTTGAGCATTCAATATGTCTTACTAAATCTTTCCTTATTTTCTCTCATGAGATTCTCCTTCAAAGGAGATGTGTTCCTTAACAATAGTCTGATGGAGAAGAGAATCATTAAATAAAAATTATTGTTACTCTTACCATCACACTGTACCACATACCTGAATTCAGAATATCTCATGTTGGGGCAAAATACCAACTTTCTAATAAATGGCTCATAACTGAAATATGTAGAGAACAGGAAAATACAGGAAACTTTAATGTTTATGCTTTCTTGATTCAAGTTTAAAACTAGCTTTCCCTGGGTTGGTGCCCTGGAGATTTTCATATCCTGAGGCAATACTCCATAGAAGGACTAGGGTTGGGTGAGAATTGCAAAGAAGTAATTCCTTTGTAAAGACAGAGGAATTGTGCTGTGAACTCAGCTTCCTCAGTCAAATCAGTTTCAGAGAAATGTACCAATAGAATATTACTTATTGGGATTTTACGCCTTTAAAATTATCTATTCATAATTCCCTACACCCAGAAAAGTTTTGGCTAACCTCCAAGGATGGCTGATCTCCAGATAGAAGGCTATTTGTCCAAAGCATTCAGTGTGCTTCAGAGCAGAGAAATACAGAATGCAGAAATGTGCCACAGGGCAGTGTTTCCTAAATTTTTCTAATGATAAGAATTCCCTGATATTCTCACTAAACTTTGCAAATCCACTGCCCTTCCCTGGAAATTCTGATTCAGTAGGTCTGGAGTGGGATCCTGCAATCTGTATAGTTTTAACACGGGATGAGGTGATATTTGCAACATCTAAAACTGGTTACACTTTGAGAAAAATGCCTCAAGGATGTGGTTTTCAAATCTGGCTTCTCAATTATTGATTTAGGACTGCTGAAAAAAGAAAAGCAAGCAAAGAACCAGTTGCCTGGCTTACTTCAATTAAATCAGACTTTATAGGCTGTAGAGCATAGAAAACTTTTTATTAAGGCTTTATTTTTTAGTGTACTTTTAAGTTCACAGCAAAACTGAGGGGAATATGCAGAGATTTCCCAAATACCCTCTGGCCCCCAGGGACAACTTTCCCAGGAACAAAATCGTGGCCTGGAGTGGCACAGTTGTTACAATTGACGAACCTACATTGACCCATCATAATCACCCAAAGCCCATAGTTTACTTAAGGTTCACTCTTGGTGTACATTCTGCAGGTTTGGACAGATGTATAATGGCATGCATCCATCGTTATGATATCATATGGAGTATTTTCACTGCATTAAAAACCTTCTGTGCTCCATCTATTCCCACCCCCAACCTGCTGCCTCACCTCCCCAGACCTTGGCAAACACAGGTCTTATTACTGTCTCCAAAGTTATGCCCTTTCCAGGATTCCATATAGCTGGAATCATAAAATATGTAGCCTTTTCAGATTGAGTCTTTCACTTAGTATTATACATTTAGGGTTCATGGCTTGATAGTCCATTTCTTTTTAGCACTGAATAATATTATGCCATTGTCTGGATATGCCAAAGTTTATTTATCCATTCATTTGCTGATGGACATCTTGGTCGCTTCCAAGTATTGGTAATTATGAATAGAGTTGCTATAACATCTACAAGCAGATTTTGGGGGGAACATAGTTTTCAAGTTTTCACCTCCTTTGGGTAAAAATCCAAGAGCATGACTGCTGGATCTTGCATTAAGGGTATGTTTAGTTTTCTAAGAAGCTGCCTGTCTTCCAAAATGACTGTATCATCTTGCATTCCCAGCAGCAGTGATTGAGAGTGCCTGTTGCCCCACATGAGGTGTTGTCAGTATTCTGGATGTGGGCCATTCTAATAGCTGTGTGGTGGTATCTCATTGTTATTTTAATTTGCATCTCCCTGATGACATATGTGGACCCTCTTTTCATATGCTTATGTACCATCTGTAGAAACATCACTTTTTAAAGTAACTTGGAGGTTTCGGTGCAAACTCTGGAATGGAGGAGGGTAGCAAACTACTTCACATGGGCCAAATCTGGCCCGCTGCCTGGTTTTGTAAATGTACTTTTATTGGAACATAGCCACTCCAATTTGTTTATGTATTGTCTAAGGCTGCTTTCATGTTACAATGGCATGGTTGAGTAGTTGTGACAGCAACCATATGGCCTGTAAAGCCTGAAATATTTACTATCTGTCCCTTTATAGAAAATATTTGCTTACCGCTGCCTCAAATTTAGAGCAATCATGGTGGTTTTTAAAAATTACTCTAGAAAGACGTGGGGTCATTGATGACTTGTACTCCAACTCAGAAAAGCATGGCTGATAGCTTTCAGGTTCTCCTTCAATACTGTACTTCTTTAAGACGTGGATGATTTTCGTAGAAAGGGCTCCGAGTGGGGTCTGAGGGAAATGGCGCAAGATTTGAGGTCACTCCAGACTTCAAAAACACAGACAGATACTTGTTTATCAGGTACCATAGACTCCCCTTTTTTATGGTTTCTTTCCACAGTTTAGCTTCCAGGGTTTCAGTTACCCCAAGTTAACTGCAGTCTGGCAACAAACTGTCCTCCTACTGATGAATCATCAGAAAGTCAATAGTAGCTTAGCGCTACATCACAATGTATGTGTCATTCACGTCACTGTGCCTCATCATGTAGGCATTTTAGCCTCTCACACCATCACATGAAGGGTGATGTTCTGTGTTTCAGAACATCAGAATAAGATGTTCTGAAAGAGAGAGATCATATCCACAAAGCTTTTTATTACCCTATATTGTTATAAGTGTTCTATTATTAGTTATTGCTATTAATTTCTTACTGTGCTCTTATAAATTAAAGTTTATAATAGATTTGTGCTTATAGGACAAAACAAAGTACATATAGGGTTCAGTACTGTTTGCAGTCCTGGGCATCCACTGGATGTCTTGGAACATATCCCCTGCAGATAAGATAAGAGATAAGATACATATTTGGAGTTGCAATTTTGCCTATGACAAACTTGTATATGAATAAAATCCCATTGTCCAAATGATAAGAAGTTGGTTAAATACTAAGATTTGTAATTAATTCATAGCCAAGTTTCAAGTAGCAATGTCAATTTTACACACAAAATGTGCAGAGTCTATTTGAATACACTGTAATCTTTGCTGAAGCACACAATAGAGGCCTCGCATAAATGGAAACTGTTTTCTTCTATGGGAAAACTCAATACTGGTTATCATTTTTTGCTACCTCAATCTATAACTCCAATACAACTCAAAATGAGTTTACTTTTACCGATTAAAATAATTGAAAAAGAAAAATTAAGACAGAAAAGTTTCTAGGGAAAAAAATTACAAACATAGGAATAGAGAGGGAATTCCTCTCCATTTATAATGTTTACAATGAAATGTATTATTGGCTCAGGAATAGGCAAGTCACTGGAATTTATTAATATATGATAAGTTAGCTTTTTATATAATTGGAGAAAACCGTAGATGGATATCAGTCTCTCAAATATGATGACAAGTGTTCACTAGTCATAAGAGTTTGAAAAAAACCTTGTTAAAAGCTAAATGCTATAACTTTAGGTTTCCTAAAGTTGGATGATGTGTAACCACATAGAGAAAGATAAACAGGGACCCAGAAATCAATAAATGGCCTTTGACTAGAACATGGTCATTCTCACATGATCCAATACATGATGTTAGGAAAATCTGTTTGGTATTTATAGAAAAATAAAAAATAAAACCTTATTCCTGCTTTATCAAATATAAAAAGATGAATTCCAGATGGTTTAGAAAGCTACATATGGAAGACAAAATTATAAAGTCAGTATAGAACAATTTCGGAGAATATAATTGTCAACTACGTTTGGGTGAGAACTTAAATAAGGCTCCAAAAGCATCAGTCATGAAGTCCAGAAAAGGAGGGATTTGATTACATCAAAATAAAGGTTTTTCCCAATGAGAGATGCCCAGAATAAATGTAAGACACAGAAAAGATGAGGAAATGATATTGGCAACATCTAAAACCAATAAAAACATAATCAGAGAATATAAACAGACAATTCAGAAAGAGGACATTCAGCAGGTCGATGAATATGTGAAAAGATAATCAAATACATTCATAATCAAAAAATGAGATTACACTAACAAGAAAATACCGCTTACGTTGACAAGAAAAAGTTGCATGTCACAAGTATTGGTGAAGATGTGGGAGATAGGAATACCTGTGTCATATTGTTGACTATTGCAAATCTGGATATCAATTCATCAGTACTTAAATTAAATTTGAAAGTGCTCTGTGATTTAGTGATACCACTGAGTAGACCTGGAAACAATCTGAATGTCTTCAACAAGTGTGTGGATAAACACATGAGACATAGTCACAAAATGGAAGGATATTTGGATGTACGCTATATTACTTTCCTAAGGTTGCTATAAAAATGTACCACAAAGCAGATGACTTAAAAAACACACACACACACACACACAGAAATTTATTGTCTCACATTTCTGGGGACCAAAAGTCTGAAATCAAGGTGTTGTCATGTGCAACCACCCTCTGAAACACGTAGGGACACTTCTTCCTTGCCAATTCCCAGCTTCTGGTGGCTTCCAGGCAATCTTGGGTGTTCTTTGGTTTGTAGATGTATCACTCTAATGGTCCATCGTCACATGGCATTGTTCCTGTATTCTTATGTATCTTCACATAGTCTCTCTGCAATGTCTTTGTGTACAAATTGTCCGTCTTTATCAGGGTACCAGTCACATTGCATTAGGTCCCATCTTGCAGTTGCAGCACTTAAATTTCTGCCTATCATCACAAGACAACTTCCTCTCACATGTCTTTTTATCTTTCTCGTGTCCTCTTCTCATAAGGACACCAGTCATTGTGGAATGAGAGTTTACCCTACTCCAGAATAACCTCATCTTAACTTAAATAGTTACATCTGCAATGACCCTATTCCCAAATAAAGTCACAGTCAGGGACTGGGTGTTAGGACTTCAACGTATCTTTTTGGGAGACAAAACTCAACCCTGAATGCAAGCTGTAAGGTGGATGAATCTCAAAACATTATTCTGAGTGAAAGAAGCCTGAGATGAAAGAGTATATACTTCATGATCCTATTTAAATAAAATTCCAGGAAATTCAAATGAATATATTATAGCATAAGGTTGCCTATGGATGGGGGGCAGGGACAATGTTAAGGGTTAAAAGCAGAGATTAGGGGCAGCCCAGGTGGCTCAGCAGTTTAGCGCCACCTTCAGCCCAGGGCATGATCCTGGAGCCGCGGGATGGAGTCCCATGTCGGGCTCCCTTCATGGAACCTGCTTCTCCCTCTGTCTGTGTCTCTACCTCTTTCTCTCTCTCTGTCTCTCATGAATAAATAAATAAAATCTTAAAAAAAATAATAAAAGCAGAGATTATAAAGGGCCATGAGGAAACTTTTGGGGACAATGCATATGCTAATTATCTTTATGGTTTCATGCATATATACATATGACAAAATTTATCAAATTATGCACTTTAAATATGTGCAGTTTGTTAAATGACAATTACATCTAAATATTTTTTATACAGGTGCAAAATTTCATATTCCTAAAAAAGTATGAAGTATTATGCATTTCAGGATTCTAAATTTTATGTAGGCTTTGAAACTGTGATATAAAGAAAAGAGGCATCATGATATCTTGACCCACAATTTACTTTACATTTTGCCCCAGGCGGCTACATTTGTTATTGAGGGGGGTATGTGTTATTTTATCCATAACTCTAAGTAGTATGTAATGCTGTTTTTAGCCATATTGTAATGGTCAAAATGTATATGCCTGGACCAAAGATACCACTAATGCATGTCCCCAGGAAAAGTTAAAATCAACTCTATTCTCATTAAATTCAAATGAATGCCAGCAGCCAGGCACTTTAATTGTTTTTGCCTCTCAAAGAATGGAGCAGATTTTATTGTGTGAATATTAATGGTGGTCCTGGTCTAGAAATTAATTCTTTTTGCACTCTTTGTTGCGTGTATGAATATTGCATCACCACATTAATGCAGCAGTCAGGTAACAGGCCATCTATTGTGTGAACCGTTTAACCATAGTGGCAGAAAAGGAATCCATTTATAACACAAACGCAGAGAACATTAAATCCTGTTGTTTTAACAGAGTGCTATTTGGCAATGAGTTTGCTCTTCAGACTTCCCTTAACCTTTAAGATTCAGGACAAAGGGGAAAAAAAGAATTTGTCCAATTCTCTCCCATGCTTTTTTTTGTCCTTTTTTTTTCCCTATTTCCCCTCGATTATTATTCTCCTCCCTATTTTTTTCTCTTCTGTTCTATTGGATCTCCTTCCTCATTTAAAAAAAAAAGTTTATTTCCTCCGATTTAGTAAAATTACAAGAAAATGAAATATCAAGAAAACTTTAGGGTTTTGTATTCTTAAAAAAATTATATAGCAAGATGGTCTAAAAGGTTATATCAACATCTTTTCAAAATACCTGTCATCATTACGCTTTCCATGATCCTGATAGAATCGTTTATTCTGATTTCAGCTTTCAGAGTTTAGGCTTACACAAGGTATTTGTTACAGATGAACTCTGTAAATAAATTTAAAGAAAAGAATTGAGAATAAAAATTTTAGAACACATCCAATGAATATCCTTTATTTAGTGACATATTTTACAAACGAAACAACCTTAATGATAAGTTAGTTAGGGCTTAATAATTTATGCAAAAATAATTATTTTATGATATCTAAAATATCTAGCAATTTTAAGATATTCTAGATATGTGGAGGAAGGGAAAAAAACTACTCTTCATTCAGTTTTATGCTTTTAACTTTTTATTTAGTAAGTAGTATAACCTTTTATTCTTCAATTAAAATATCAAAATAACTCAAAAATATAATTCAAAAATGTAATTTCTATTGGGTTTATAGTTATCTTTGCCAAGCATATCTGAAAATATCTCTCATATTTAATATATCTTATATAAATAATCCAATTTTCCCTCTAAAAATCCCTTGAATAGGTGTTAGATTTGTATGATTGATGTTTTTATTCAGCCTTAAGTAGTTTGGTTTTACATGCAGCAGGTAGACTTCAGAAGTCTTCCGGTTTTCTCTGCTTTTTCTAGGGCATCAAAGAGCAATTACCGAGCTAATTATTTTTCTTATTTCTTCCTAGTTGTATTTCATTCCAACTTTCATGATGTTTCCTTCTTTACTAATCTTGCCTCATTTCCCCATTGGGTATTTACTGTCATTTTTTTTTCATGGGTATTTTACCCTCAAAAAGCATATATAGTATACATTTATTGCAGAGACATATTGCAGTTAAAATGGTGAAAGATCAATGTATGAATGAGTAAATGTCACTTTGTCTGAGAAGCCTTGTTCTAGCATCGTGCTTCATATGCCAGGCAGATTTACTCATGTCCTCCACTGAACTCAATTCGTTCTTATTATAGGTATAATGTCTTTCATTTTTTAATTTAGTTTTATTTATGTGGATGTAGAACTCCTACTGTAGATAACAAGCTTCTAACCGTTTGGGTCTAGGTTTTACCAATATTTAAGTACCTAGCATATAGGAGAGCCCTAATAAATGTTTATTGAATTAATGCAGAAATACCCCCATAATCTCCCCTTATACATATCCATTAATAACACATTTTTACTTTTTATGGAATGGTATAAATACATTATTTTAAAATTCATATATTTCCTCTCATTTCATGGAGTTCTAGTCAGGAGTGGGGGGGAGATGCATGTGCTCTGACAGCAAACATAATTTTACAAAATATGGTAACAAAATGAGAGTCTTGAAAATAAGATTTTTTTCTTCTAGATTTTTATTTAAAATGCCTGGAAAGGGGAAAAGATTATGTTTCCACAGAAACTATGGGTAAATATGACAAATGACTTCTTAGGTAGTCTACTTTTAATTATTGCTAATTTGGAGATGTCATCTCAGAGAAAGAAATATGTAGTATACATGTTCGCAGAAGCAGAACTAATTTATCATACACATAATTTAACGAAAGTAATGTATGCTTGCATATGCACGTGTATATATAGATATATAGATATATGCATATAGTTGTACCTATGCATGTATATCATGTGATTTGCGGTTTTCCAGTGACTCAGTGAATTACAGAAGTTAATCATACTGTGTTATGGCAAGTATAGTGTAACTTTGAATTACCCACTCACTGTTTCCTTGCCATATGCTTGAATAAAGAATGTGAATAAATCCACATAGACTTAGATCCTTTTTCTTCTTATCTGCTCTGAAAAGATAAGTATAATAAGATATCATTTTACACGTACATGCATCGTATACTACCTTTCCACCATCTCTTTTTTCGCACTAACTTCCTTCTCACTCACTGTAGTTTAGATGGCGAAAGGAGTTCCTTTGGGCCTTTGGGTTTTTTCAGAAAACACAGTGGTCATTTGTATTCTTCTGTGCCTATCCCCACTCCAGGATAGAAGGAGTCGATTGTTCTTGTTTACTCCACAATCTCTTTCCCAGTCTCTTATCCTGGATAGAAGTAAAGACGAGGAGGTTTAGATTTCTCTTTAGACTGGTTGCCTTATTTTTATTTTTTATGTATTCTCTTTTTAATACTTTTTATTTTTTAAGTCTTAGAAATCAGATCATACTTGTATGTGGGGAAATTGATTTGAAATGCCTGTAGAGGCTGAATCTAGAACACATCAGTTCTGCAGCAAATGGAGGAAAAAACAGAATGATTTCTAAGTCAGCCTGGAGCCCAATGTCACCTAACAGCTATGCCAAAAGAATAATCAACATCATAACCAATGATTCTGTTGTTAAATGATTATTAAATGGCCATGTTAATACAGAACAATCTCTAATATCAGGTTTTTTTATTGTTTATTTGAAGAAAAGGAACTGACACTTAATGGTCATGGAATATGAAATATGGTGTGTGCCTTAGAGGTGATGCATGGGATTATCTGTAGACTAATTTGTGAAACCTTTCCATAAAAATAAACAGTTCCGACATGTCAGCTGCCATTTCCCCTTTGAGATACTCCAGGTGTCTCTTACTCCTGCCTCACCCCTCCTAGTCAGTGTTGGGCTGAGATCCCCAGATTGTGACTGGAGGCCAGACTCTCCCTTTATCCTTTGTAAGAGAAAGGAAAAAGAGAGGGCTTGTGATAATGGAACACTTAAGGCACATTTTGGACTCAGATGGCAATAGATCTGCACTTTCCCCTGAGCTGTGCCCTGAGTGGTGTCACTTCTACCCCGGGACAACCACTATCTGATGAGATCACATTCATCAATGAGTGAACACAACCCTCAATTCTCTCGCGTTCTTGGGCACACATTTATGGACTTAGTAAGGGGTAGTCCAACCTCTACGCCGACTAGTGAATTCTAGAAAGTTGTTACTACCTGCAAAATACCCATAAAAATGAATAACCTATAAATTTAAGAGCCGAACTGAATAGCCAAACATTTTACAAGAGTTCTGACCCAAATGGGGTAAAGCTGAGTGCAACTTATTTTTTACGACTCTGTATTACTGTACTGAAGCATTGGCACTTGTTGTTTGAAGGTTGATTTCATTTGCTATTCCTCCCAACTTTATATTCAACTCACTTAAAATTTCAACTGGTGCATTTTAGGTTTTTTTGTATTTGTTTTTAAGATATTGTTTATCTATTTGAGAGAGAGAGAGAGTGGGGGATGGGGACAGAGGGAAAGGGAGAGAGAATCCCAAGCAGACTCTTTGCCCAGTGTGGAGCCTGATGCCGGGCTTACTCTTACAACCCTAAGATCACGACCAGAGCTGAAACCAAGAGTCTGTGCTTAAGCAACTACGTCACCCAGGTGCCCCTCAACTGGTGTATTTTGAAGTAGGCTTCAGTTTCTTTCTGTATTTTTTTAACTTAATTATGTTAACAAAACTGGGATGAACTCCTCTGCTCTTGTAGAGATTGCATACAGGAATATGAGGTTTCTTATTGCATGCCATCCAACCAGTGCCACCTTAAACAAATTCTTAAATGAATTTAAGAAAAATGGATTTACTGTCATCATGAGCATGTGTGAGGCAGCTTATCAAGTGCCATTTTGGAGAATTGGACTGGCCTTCTGATGATGGTTTTGATAAACAGTTAAAACTTGTAAAAAAGAAATTTCATGAAGATCCTGGTTCTTGTATTGCGGTTCACTGTGCAGTAGGTCTTGGGAGAGCTCCAGGGCTGCTTGCCCAAGCATTAAATGAAGGTGGGATAAAATATGAAGATGTAGTACAATTCATAAGACAAAAGCAATGTGGAGCTTTTAACAGCAAGAAACTGTTGTATTTGGAGAAGTATTGTTCTACAGTGTGCCTGCATCTCAAAAAAGTCAGATACAAACTGATTCAATAAAAGGGTGCTGCCAGATGCTATTGCCTTGGAAGTGAAACTTGAGACAGAACCTTATTTTATTTATTTATTTTTTATATTAGCCTGTATGGACCTTTGGCGAATACTCTGTCCAATGAAGCTTGCATAGGAACATTGAAAAGCAGTTTGAGCAGGCCACAAGCTGGCCTGCTCTATATTAGGTGTTCTTTTCATACTTAGTAAAAGATTCTAACTCTTCAATATTTAAAATGTGTCTTCCATTTGTATTAATCGTATCTTATCAATACATAAGGAATCTAGAGTAATGAGGTGCCAAAATCCTAAACACAATACCTGTATAGTTCTAGTCTCTAGTAATCCTTAGGTGATTTATTCCTTCAGTTATTTCAAACAGTGAAGGTAGTACCTATATGGTCACCTGCTAGCTTATATTTAGATCTTCCACATTCAAATTGATAATGGTAAGGTTTGTACAACCACTGATTTTGCTGAATTCGTAGTCTTAGGTGAATTTTTACTTATTTCTATAACTTGAATTTTTCTTCTAAAACAGTTGTACTCATATAACTATAGAGGTATATCACGTGAGCTTTGCTATAAAAAATACAAAAAAAGAAAGATGGTGGATTTCAGAATTGTGTATTCTTTTTCTGATGTGTTGGTATTTTATAAAATATTTATAATGAATTAAAATGAAAATAGGGGCACCTGGGTGGCACAGTCGGTTAAGCGTCTGCCTTCGACTCCCATCGTGATCCCAGGGTCCTGGTATGGAACCCTGTGTCAGCTCCCTGCTCAGCTAGGGGTCTGTGTCTCCCTCTCCCTCTGCCCCTCCTCCTTGCTCGTGCTCTCTCTCTCAAATAAATAAATAAATAAATAAATAAATAAATAAATAAATAAATAAATAAAATCTTTTTAAAAAGAAAATAAAGGAAAATTTAATCTCTTCAATGTTATCTTCAGAAATTTGTATACTTTTCTGATTGAGTCATTAGCTATTAATTTATTTTGATACAAGTCTTAGTATGTTTAAAGTTATTTTCGAGTACCAGCAAGTTTGGAGCAGATAATTCTCTCTCTCTCTCTCTCTCTCTCTTACACTACTCATTCCCTTAAAATATTTTTGCCAAGTCATAACATCGTTGTGGTCTATATTTACACTGATATATGGTTTTATTACTGTGCTTTGTATGCATATAATGTGCTGTAACACAAAAACAAGTTCAATGTTTTATTTTTGAACCACAAAAGGATTGCCTGTTTATAATACATGAGCTGTAGAGCTTGAAAATGCCCTACAAAAAGCATCACCTTGAGGCACATAAACTGTTCTACTACTTCTCTCACAATTTTAAATGCTGAGATCAAAACTAGAAATTATTTTTCTTTAATAGCTGCTGTAAAGGGCCTTTTTGTTTCCATGTTGGTGCTTACTAAATTGATCTTGGTTTTACTGAGTGTCAAATATGAATATCGTAGTGCCTCTCCATATAGGTATAATATACAATTATAGGTATAGAAGTAGTTCTTCTTAAAGAGAAGCTAAATGAAATTTTTGTAGAACTATCAATTTCTAGAAGTTAAGTCATATGTAATTTTAACAAGTTTATTGGTATTTTCTACAGTTTGCTTTTTTGAAGAACATGGTCACAATGATTAAAGATAATGGTTATACCATACAATATCAATTGCCTCTTATTGCAAGTAATGAATACTTAAACAGAAGAAGAACATGCAAGCACCATCACTGTGAAACTATTTAATGCTTTATGGTCTGAGTTTCCACAAATTGAGATGGACTTGTCTATAAAGGACAAGCCAGTCTGTCTCTATATCTATAGTGTATGCTTTATTTGCTTTTTGTCCTAAATATCACAAGGTGTTTACTAATCAGAGTGCAAGTTAACAGAAAGCCCTGAGAAACCATTGTATTAAATTAAATTGATGAAGTTGATGTATATCCCTCCTTTGGGGCTCTCAGGTTTTTTAAGGATTATTTTTCCTGGTAGCCTTATTGAAATACAATTCACCTATTAAACAACTCATACATTTAATGTGTACAATTCAGTGGTTTTTAGTTTATTGACAAAATTGTATACTCCTCATGGTCAATTTAGGAACATTTTCATCACTTCAAAAAGAAAACCTATACTATTTAGCTATCACCCTTTAGTCCTCTGGCCATAAGCAACCATCACCCTATTTCTAGCTCTACATATTTGCCTAGTCCAGATCTTTCACATAAAAGGAATCGTGTGCTTTTTGTGACTGACTTTTATCACTTAGCCTAATGTTTGCAAAATATAACCATGTTGTAGCATCTATTAATATTTCATTCCTTTTCACAGCCAAATACTATTTCATTTTATGAATATACAACATTTTGTTTGTCTGTTCATCAGCTGATGAATAAAGGGTTGTTTTTACCTTTTGACTATTATGAACAGTGATGCTATGAACAATTGTGTGCAAGTGTTTTTGCGGACACATATTTTCATCTTTCTATGATGTAAATCTAGAAGTGAAACTGCTGGTTACTCTTTTTTTTCTCTTTTAAAATTTTTATTTAAATTCTAGTTAGTGAACAAAAAGTGCAACATTGGTTTCAAGAGTAGAATTCAGTGATTCATCACTACATTCAGTACCAGTGCTCACCAAAACAAGTGCCCTCCTTAATCCCCATCACCTATTTGGCCTATCCCCCATCCACCTCCCTCCATCAACCCTCAATTTGTTCTCTATCGTTAAGAATCTCTTAAGGCTTGTTTTTCTCTCTCTTTTTTTTCCTTTCAAATGTTCTTCTGTTTTGTTTCTTAAATTCTATATATGAATTAAATCATAGGGCATTTGTCTTTTTCTGACTGACTTAGCATAATATACTCTAGCTCCAACCACATTATTGCAGATGGCAAGATTTTATTCTTATTTATGGATGAATAATATGTCATTTTATGTATATTTATACATATCACATCTTCTTTATCCATTCATCAGTTGATGGACACTTGGGCTCTTCCATAGTTTGGCTATTGTTGATAATGCTGCTATAAACACTGGAGTGCATGTACCCCTTCGAATCAGTATTATTTGCATCCTTTGGGTAAATACCTAGTAGTGCTATGCTAGGTTGTAGGGTCATTCTATTTTAACATTTTGAGAAATCTCCAAACTGTTCTCCAGGGTAGCCACACCAGTTTGCATTCCCATCAACAGTGTAAGATGGTTCCCTTTTCTCTGTATCCTCACCAACATCTGTTGTCCTGTGTTGTTAATTTTAGCCATTCTCGCAAGTGTGAAGTGATATCTCATTGTGGTTTTGATTTGTATTTCCCTGAAGACGAGTGATGTTGAGCATCTTTTCATGTGTCTGTTAGCCATCTGGATGTCTTCTTTGGAAAAGTGTCTATTCATGTCTTCTGCCTATTTCTTAACTGGATTATTTGGTTTTTGAGTCTTGAGTTTGAGAAGTTCTTTATAGATTTTGGATACTAACCCTTTATCAGATATGTCCTTTACAGATGGTTATCTTCTCCTATTCCACGGAATGCCTTTTAGTTTTGTTTATTGTTTGCTTTTCTGTGCAGATGCTTTTTATCTTGTTGAAGTCCCAATAGTTCATTTTTGCTTTTTGTTTCCCTTGCCTCTGGCAATGTGTCTAGCAAGAGATTGCTACAGCCAAGGTCAAAGAGGTTTCTGCCTATGTTCTGGTCTAGGATTTTGATGGTTTCCTGTCTCACATTTAGGTCTTTCATCAATTTTGAATTTATTTTTGTGTATGCTGTAAGAAAGTTGTCCAGTTTCATTCTTCTCTGCATGTGGCTGTCCAGTTTTCCCAACATTTGTTGAAGAGACTTTTTCCCATTGGATATTTTTTTCCTGCTTTGTCAAAGATTAATTGACCATATAGTTGTACTATATGACCATAACTATATGATCAACTAATGGGTTTTCTATTCTGTTCCATTGATCTATGTGTTTGTTTTTGTGCCAGTACCATACTATCTTAATGACTATAGCTTTGTAATATAGCTTGAAGTCCAGAATCGTGATGCCTACAGTTTTGTTTTTCTTTTTCAAGATTGCTTTGGCTTTGGGGGGCTTTTGTGGTTCCATACAAATTTTAGGATTGTTCTAACTCTGTGAAAAATGCTTTTGGTATTTTGATAGGGATTGCTTTAAATGTATAGATTGCTTTGGTTAGTATAGTATGTCCAGCTTTGTGAGAAGACTGTTTTCCAAAGTCACTGCATCATTTTGCATCACCACTAGCAATGAAGGAGGAATTCAGTTTCTCTATAGCCTTACCAATCCTTGTTATAATCTGACTTTTTGATTATACTCATCTTACTGGGTGTGAAGTATCTCATTTGTGTTTTGATTTGCATTTTCTGAGGACTAATGATATAGAGCATCTTCTCACGGTTTACTGGCCATTTGTATATCTTCTTTGGAGAAATGTCTATTCAGATTATTTGTCCATTTTTGGTTTGGATTATTTTTCTTTTTTGTTATTGAGCCCCAAGAATTACTTTTAAATTTTCACTTAAACTTTATTTTTTGCCTGAAAAATCTTATCTTTATTTTTCTCAGCTTTGTTAAGATACAATTGACAAATAAAAATTGTATATAGATTGTACAATAGTATTTTAAGGTGTGCAATGTGATGATTTAATATAATATATATACGTATGTATACATATACATACACATGTACACGTATTCATCCAGTGGGTGAGTAGTTTGATATGTGAGTTATACTTCAATAAAGTTATTTGAAAAAATAATCCTTAAAAACTGAGAGGCCAAAAATAGGGATGTGTATTGACTTCATTAATTTAAATTTAATATGATGGCTACTTCAGGCTTTAAATACATATACATTTTGAAATGATTACCACAATCAAGTTGATTAACACATCTATCACCTTATAGTTAACCTTTTGTGTGTGTGTAATGAGAGTACTTAAGATTTACTCTTCTAGCAAGTTTCAAGTATACAATACACTATTAACTATAATCAACATGCTGTACATTTAGATCCCCAGCATATACTTATAACTGAAAGTTTATACCCTTTACCAACATTTTCCAATTTCCTCCACCCTTAGTTTTGGCAACCTACTCTCTGATTCTGTTAGTTTGAATTTTATGACTATACAGTTTTTGTCACTCTGTATCTGGAGTATTTCACTTCACGTAATGTCCTCTAGTGTGATATTGTGACTCATAATAAGAAATATTTGGTCTTCTTCCCTGTTTCTAGCACAAAACTCCTAAAACCCTTGAATTTCCTAAGTGAGGAGAGCAATAGAGGTGTTTTTTGTTCTGTTAATGAGATGACTACTGAATAGTACCTAAGGATGGGGGTTGGTTGGCAATGGAGCCAAATTTGTGGTTAGAGGGTTGGAACTTACAGTCCCACCTCTTGATCTCCTTGGGAGGGCAGAGGGGCTGGAGATTGAGTCTAAACACCAATGGTCAATCATTTAATCAATCATACATATATAATGAAATCTCCATAAAAATCCAAAGAAAGCAGGGTATGGGAAGCTCCTGGATTGGTGAGCACATGGAAGTCCTGGGAAAGTACTGTGCCTGGAAAGGGCATGGCAACTCCACACCCTTTCCCAATGCTTTGCCCTATGTAGCTCTTCCATCTGGCTGTTCCTGAGTTATATCCTCTTATAACACACTGGTCATCTTATAAATAAAATGCTTCTGAGCTCTGTGAGCCACTCTGCCAAATTAATTGAACCCAAGGAAGGAAAGGATCATGGGAACCTCTGATTTATAGTCAAATGGTTAGGAGCACAGGTGACAACCTGAGGCTTATGACTGGCATCTGGCATGTGTGTGTTTAGTCTTGTGGAACAGAGTCCTTTACCTATAGAATTTGATGCTACCTCTGTGTACATAGCGTTAGAATGGAGTTGAATTCTCGGATACCCTGTTGCTATATGAGAATTGCTTTCTGGTGTGGAGAAGCCTCCACACACGTCAAAACTGGGTCCAAGAACCCAAAAGATCTAGGTAAGTCTATACTGTCACAAATGGCAGCTTAGATCCTAGGTACAAGTCCCTCATCAGATATATGATATCCAAATATTTTCTTCTATTTTATAGGATGTGTATTTATGGTCTTTATAATATCATTTAATGTTTTAAATTTTTATGAAGTCCAATTTATGTGTTTTTTGTTTTGATGCTGTGGTTTTTGGTATCATATCTAACAAATCCAAGGTTACAAAGATTTACCTATGTGTTTTTTTCTATGAGGTTTATAGTTTTAACTTTCACATTTAGGTCATTGGTTTATTTTGAATAATTTTTTGTATATTATTTGAAGAAAGAGTGTAACTTCATTCTTTTTTATTTTGTTATCCAGCTGTCTCAGCAACATTTTCTGAAAAGGCTATTCTTTCTCCAATGAATGATTATGGCATCTTTATTAGAAAATATAGTTACTTTTAGTAAACATGTTTTACTTATGTTAACAATTGTTTTGCTATTTTAATTAAACAGTTATACAATTTCTCAGTTTTTATTTTATACCAATAATGATAGATATAACTTATATAAATAAAATATCTTGAAAATATCTTGTAATTTTGAGTGTAAAGGGGTACTGAGCAAAGTGGTTAAGAACAGTTGGTTCAGATTATGGCAGAGGCAATGTGGTTTGAGAACTGACAGACATCTGGAGTTGTAGATTCCCTTTTTGACAGGCAACTTCTTAATTCTAGTTGTCTGATCTTGGCGGGTTCAGAAGCCTCCTTGTTGGTCTATTTCTTTTCATGGCTTTCAGGTTCAGCCATTTTGTATTTTTAGACTGGCCAATTATTCAGTAATACATTTAATACTATGCAATTAATCTGTTGTCTTTTAAAATAACTAGAATGAATTTTACTCTCTGGCAAAAAACTAGAAACCACATGAAAGTAATAGCAGATTTTCAAATAAACCAAATAGAAATTCTAAAATCAAACAAAACTTCAAGAACCTTGTAAAGAAAAAAAGTACAGAAGAGAGGGTAAGGGTAAGATAATTGGTATATAGTAAGAACTTTCAACATTATATGTTAATTGGAGTCCCAGAAGTAGAAAAATAAATGTTAGACTGAAAGAAATATTTGAAGAAATAATAGCAGACACTATTAAAAATTGATAAGAAATTCCTACGAAGTCCAAGTAGCATATATACATAGAAAGAAACATTTATAAGACAGAAAACAGTATTTTAACAGAAACCAGGGAAACTTGAATACAGTGAAATGATACATTTAGTTGGTGTATAGAAGTGTCCCACTATGATTGCAATTTACTTTTCCCCAAAGAATAATCATATTCAGAAATTTTATACACTTCATGGCTTTTGGGGCCTCTTCTTTTGTGAAGTTCCTTTTCAAATCTTTTGTCCATTTTTAAAGATAGGCTTTCTTGCATTTACTTATTGATTTGAGGAGGAATTGCAGAATACAATCTTCTCAAGCATGAATTCAGAACTTATAAAATGTGGCTATATAGTGGATCGTGAATTAAATCTCAAGGAGTCTCCGGGTGCCAGGTGGCTCAGTGGTTGAGCATCTTCCTTTGGCTCAGGTCATGATCCTGGGGTCCTGGGATCGAGTCCTGCATCAGGGTGCTCATGGGAAGCCTGCTTCTCCCTCTGCCTATGTCTCTGCCTCTCTCTCTGTGTCTCTCATGAATAAATAAATAAAATCTTTAAAAAAATAAATCTCAAGGAATAAAACATTCAGAGCTTCTCTCTCTCTTTTCTCTATATAGCTGCCTTAGAAGTCAATATAAAAAGTTATTCCCACCATATTTGAAATAAAATTTAATTATAAATTATAAAAGAAAATTTAAAATTACCCATTAGGTCAAAAGCCAGATTATAATGGTTATTAGCATTTCAATGATAATGAGTTATATTGATAATAATGATGATAATGAAAATAGATCATTGCCAAGAACAGTAAACCCCAAAACAGAGAAAGAAAATAATAATATACAATGGGAAATAACCATTTGAACCAGAATTGGTTGACTATTTCAGAAAGCTAATCAGGAGTGCCTGGGTGGCTCAGTCAGTTAAGCATCAACTCTTAAGTTTCAGTTCAGGTCATGATCTCAGGGTCATGAGATCTGGCCCTGTGTCGGGCTCTAAACTGAGTGTAGAATCTGCTTAAGATTCTCTGTCTCCCTCTTCCCTCATGAACCCCCCACCCAGAAAAAAGAAAGATAAAAAAAGAAAGCTGATCAGAAAAATGTAGAAATAAGACAGAATGACTGTAAGCCATGAGGATGGAAGTATCTTTACAAATTCAGTAGATATCAAAACAGATAATGAAATGATAACATGAACAACTTTGTCTTAGTTCATTTGGGCTGCTATAACAGAATGTTGTAGACTGGGTTGCCTACAAATAATGCTGTAACAGAACACCCTAGACTGAGTATCTTATAAACAACAGAAATTTATATCTTATAATTCTGGAGACTGGGAAGTCCAAGATCAAGGTGCTGAGATTTTTAATGTCTGGTGACAGCCTGCTTCCTGGTCATAGATAATTACCTCTTCTCTGCATCCTCACATGGTGGAAGGAGGTAGAGGAGCTCTCTGGCCTTTTCTTATAAGTGTGCTAATCCCATTCATGAGGCTTGTACCCTTATGACTTAATCACCTTCCAAAGGCCTCATCTCCTAATACCATCTATTGAGAAGTAGGTTTCAACATGAGTTTTGGGGAGACCCAAACTCTCTACCATTAAACTGGGAAATTTTTATGAAATTGCCAAATTACAAAACAAAAGCAAAACCGAAACTGGCCGAACAGTTACATAACTACTAAATAAATTGAATAAATTACTAAAATTACTTTCCAAAGAAAACTTCCATCCCAGTTGGATTCACTGAAGAATTACAACAAATACCTGAGGGAAAAAAATCAAACCAATTTACACAGACCTTTCCAGGAAACAGATAGTTGAAACAATCACCACTCTTGTAGAAAAAAATACTTTTCTGTAAGCAGAAGGCATTCTCTTTTCTTTCTTCCAGCTCATCTAAAAGGGCTGGGGTAACTACATTTTTCTTGAAGCTCCACTGTCAGTCTGTTCTGTAGCAAGGCTTTTAAAATATTCTCCATTTCCTCCTAACAGCCCATAGAGAAATAATTTGGGACGCTTTAAAGAAATAAAAAAATGGGAAACAGTTTACACTCTTTTGGATCTCTTATTCATTCCAGTCTGATTTTTTTTTAACTCAGATTTACTATTGAAGATTTTTTTATGATACGGTGCTAATGATTGTACACTCATCATGTAATGCCAGGACAATACAAATGTATTGAAATATTGACTTCAATTTACTTTCGAATCCCTAGTCAAATTCAGCCAACAAAATATTGAGCCCACCAATAATAACAATTCCCTAAGTCATTTTTGGATATTATAAGAAATAGGACAAAATACAATAACCTAATAATTAAGAAATGTATCACTAGGATTCCTATTGTAAGATCTGGCAAGATTATTTTCTCCTGTTTTAAGCCATTGCAGTTTAAGTAGTAAAATTTAATAATCAACATAAAAATGGTTTTCACAGTTATCTGAGGAAACAGTTGTAGCTAATAAGGGACTAACATGAAAAGAATTGGTTGCTATTTGCCAGTATAATCAATGATAAACATAGTGAGCTCTTCAAGTGCCTGCTAGTATTAATCCCACAGGTTCTGGCAATGAAATTCTTATAATGATGAACAGTCACTGTTAATGAAAATGAAGATTATACAGTAGTTTCAACAAGGGAACTATTTATATAATAGAAAGATTGACTTTAATCTAGTCAATAAACACCAGGGATGAGGGTGGGATGAAGGAATAGAGACTGGTTTATAACAATAAGTATTTGACTTCTTAGGTCCCAGGTAGTGTTAGAGTTTGGCTTGTGTAGTCATCTGTGGATGCAAACAAAAAACAAACTGATAACAAATAGGAAACTTATTCTATTTCTATTAAAATTACCCCATGAAAATAGTATGCAAATATATACTTTTAAAATGATACATGATTAGTTAGTTTGAGGAAATGGCTTGATTTTGGAATCATGTCACAATCAGAAGAATAGAATCCTTTTAGGGGCACCTGGGTGGCTCAGTCCACTGAGCATTCGACTCTTGGTTTCGGCTCAGGTTGTAATCTCATGAGTCATGGGACTGAAACCCACGTTGGACTCTGTGCTCAGCGAAGAGTTGGAAACTTGAAGCCGAATCCTCAACATTCTCTCCCTTTGCCCCCCCAACTCGTGCTCACTCTCTACCTGCCTCTCTCTCTAAAATAAATAAATCTTTTTAAAAAATGAAATACTTTCAGAAGCTTTTCTACAGAGTTATTCTAGTATGAGAAATACGAAAGTAAGAAAACATGATATTTTGGTGGATGTCCACAATAGAAAGTGTAAAGCAACTTTCTCTAAGGACTTGAGTAAGTGATGTTGAATCAGTTGTAAATCCAATTATTTATGATTTAATTAATTAGCTTAATTTTTGTTAGTGTATTAGCATGGATACCTGCTCTTCAGGATTAAGGTTCAAAAGCAACTTATTTTGAAATAGCAATTTCGAAATAATATGTGTCAAGAGGCCACAGAGTTTTGCTTATTCTTAGTTTTAGATTCTGGTATAGATTAATATAAACAAATTCTAAAGAGTGGGAAATCATATATAGAGTCATACTGTGCAGTACATCTATAAATTATGTGTTCCTAAACACTATATTTTGTTTTTGTTCAACTGTATCATTATATAGCTGATGACTTTACAAGGTTCTGAATTTTATTTTGAACTGTTGAATATGCCCAGAATGACAGCAACCCAAACTGAGAATCACAGTATGTTTAATGTACAATTAAGAATTCATTTATTGCTAGAGTCCTTGAACATAGAGAATTAATTGAAGTTGCAGAGTGAGAAAGCAAATTTAAGATTGAAATCCATAAATGCTGCTATTAAAAAGTTATTATAACACAGTAGATACTGAATAAATATCCATTGTTTTGAACAAACTGTACAATCCAAGTAACATATTAATAATTATATCGATTGTCCTTTATATTTGATAAAAATTATTTTTCACATAATAGAATAATTAAAATAATGTATAGCTGCCAAATATATACCTATAAATATGTACAACTTAATATTTAAAATTGAAATTCTATGAACAGTTTAAATTTTTTTTTTTAATTTTTTTTTATGATAGAGAGAGAGAGAGAGGCAGAGAGAGAAGCAGGCTCCATGCACTGGGAGCCCAATGTGGGATTCAATCCCGGGTCTCCAGGATCGCGCCCTGGGCCAAAGGCAGGCGCCAAACCGCTGCGCCACCCAGGGATCCCTATGAACAGTTTATAAACAGTGAAGAATCAGTGTCCTATTTTCACGTTAAAATGTCCTTTAAAAAGCTACTAATCTGGAACACCTGGGTGGCTCAGTGGTTGAGTGTCTGCCTGCGGCCCAGGGCATGATCCAGGAGTCCTGGGATTGAGTACCACATCGGGCTTCCTGCATGGAGCCTGTGTCTCTCTTTGCCTATGTCTCTGCCTCTCTCTGTGTCTCTCATGAATAAAAAATAATATCTTTTTAAATAGCTACTAATCCTTTTATACTATCTCTAAGTAATTAGTTATAAAAGAGATTTAAAATGTAAATCTCAACAACTTGACATTCAAGACCATGTAAGACACGTGCCATAATCTCAGACTGAAAAGTTCATAAGAATTTTGAAGAGTGAAATATATCACCTAAAGTATAACTTGCAGAAGGTATAATGTATTAAATCTAGAAGGTTGCTTGACTAAGCATTCATTCCAGGCTGAATAGGAGGTTGGCAATGGGTCAGCTTCTGGCAATTCAACTGAGACTTCAATCCTATTACAAGTTTACTTATGGATCTCAGCTCTGGGATATATCCAAAAGCACAATTCATAAACTAGAATAACTCCAGGTAAAAATAACCTATAATGTCACTGAACCCGATTCTGCAAACCTCTTGGGGAAACCATCCCTAAAATCTTTGTATGAGCCCAAATGAGGGTATTTTATGCTATCCTACCATGTGAGAATGTCATTGGTGTTTTTCCAGGATGCTTTTATACATTTCCTATTGCAAGAAATGGGCCTTGGTTAGTACCATGTTTAGATCCATGATTCAATTACAAAATCAATCTCATATACCTTCTTCCATTTTTGATCCTTATTATGACTTATGACTACAAATTTCTAGGAATTGAAATAAAACAAAACCTCTGATTTAGCATTTCATAAGTGATTTTAGGATTATAGCAGGAAGTCGTAGTTCTTCTAAAGATAATAGTGCATATTTAAACAAATATTTATTGAGCAGATACTGTGTTCTAGGGATTCTCCTAGATACTGATTTTAGTACTCTCTCAATCAAAAATATTTTATTTGAAACACATTACATGCCAGCCATTCTTGTAGGGTCAGATGTTACAAAGGTGAATAAACATAAGCTCAGTTACAGCCTTAACAGAGAAAAGTTTCAGCAGCAGAATAGAAACAATTTTAAAAAATCAATATTTGATAAATGTTATGGCAGAGAAGTATTCCAGAAGTATCTAAGAAGGACACTCAACTTGATTTGGAGGGGGTACAGGGAAGTTTTTTCCAAGGAAAGTGACATCAATACTGAACATGAAATGTGAATATGGTAATAATAAGGCAGAGAAAAATCATATTTGAAGAGTAAGAAGAGAAAGCATGATGCATTCAGGTTAATTTATAAAATTTTTACTCACATGTGAAGATGACTTATTGGATTTAAGAACAGCACAAGAAAGCTATATTCTATTTTCTTATTTATATATTGCTTGGATGATGTCTGTAACACTACATCCTGATAGGGAATTACCATGGTTTACTGTTTGGTATTTGCTAAAACAATAGAAAATATGCTTTCACATTTGTATCAATAGATAAAAAATTGTCAGTTCAATGATGCAAAAGATAGGTATAGATATACACAAATACACATGTGTATGTAGAAACATTAATCAAGTTAAAAATCTTAAGATTAAACAACTAGAATTTTTGCCCCTTTGGCCATATTCTTAAAATGCATGATTTTTCTTTTATGACTAGAATATATGGCTCAAGTGTTTGCTTCAATAAAAGTTGTAATTAATATCTGCAGATATTTTGGGAATTTTTTTGTTCTCCAGAGATTATTAAGAATACTTGGGAGGCAGCTTAAAATAAATCTTGTAGTACAGATGTTCCAGAAGTTTATAAAATATGAGTACATCATTTCTTACTTGTAATAAATATCCTGGGTGAGTCCAAAGCAGCAATGAACAAACAAATGAATTTAACTTCCTTTTTCCCCTCCTTTTTTTCTCCCAAAGGAATGCTTGCCCCTTCTTTATATATGGTAGTGTTAAATGAAAAATATTAAAATGTTACCGAGTATTTTTCAGATGATAAAAATTAGGTAGATGCATCAAGGCAATAATAAAGTGTAAAATAATATAGCTGAACAAGATAGATAACATACTGCCTTTTATTAGTGCGCAAACAGGGTTTGCTGATTTCTTTCATGTTGAAAGCTAAAGCCTTTCTCAAACAGATTTCTATTGCAGTAGTGGTTTGTATATTGATAATTTATGCAAAACAGAAATTATTTCATGCCTTTATCTAGTCAATCATACAAGCAGTGTTTCTATAGAAACTATTGTATGTGTTAGCACTTCATATGATTCTAAAATATATTTTTTAATACACCCATCAGAACCTTTTCAGAAGACTACAATAATTTTAATAAAAGAATGTTTGTCCTGGCCTTTGCTTGCTTGTTTGCTGTAGCTAGAGATGGTTCTCGTACCAGCAGAGTTTTTACACCATCTTCTCTCCGTGTGAGATGGTGATCATTTTTTTCTTACAAGGCAGGGCCAAGTATGGTTCCATTATCTTAGCATGTGAATTGATGAGATAGGATTTTATTCTTTCATCGTGATGGTATTTTAAATAAAATATTTTTTCTTCATGTTTTATAACTTCGAATTGTCATTTTTATAACAAATAGGCTTAAATAAAATTATTGTATCTTAATTATTTGATCTGAATATAATACATATTAGTAGTTGTGGAAGTAACCTTAAGAAGCTATTTTAATTCAAAATATCTGAAGGTATTTTTGACTAATTATCAAGGAGCATTACTTTTACCATTCAGATCTCTAGAGCAGTAAGTATATACCATTTATAAGTCAGTGAATGAAAGGTTCAAATTTCTGAGACAAGATCTCAGTCAAAAAGGTCTTTAGAAATTTTCTAATGAAGTTGATTTTACATGACAGTCAGATAATACTAATCCTGGTTCCCAGCTCCTCTTAACCATTGTACTAGTTCAATGATTCGAGCAAAGCTTTGAAATATATATCACCCTGTGACTCCCCTCTCCTACCTCTTAGGACAGTTGTTAGGAAGTTTGTCCATGGTCAAGCACTGTGAAAATTAACTAGTGACCTCTTCTCTCTCTGGAAAGGGACTGTCTTCTTTTCACCCCAAAATGTTTGACAATGATGACATATAATTTCATCTTTTTTTTCTTTTTCCTTTTGGATACCGGTCAGGAAGTTTCCACTATTCACCAAAAAGATATTTCAAATTAGCAAGCCAGAAGAGTTTCTGATGATACACCATTGAACACAAAGAAACAGCTTTTGCTACTCTGCATTTCCTTGTTGTAATTTTTATAAATTATCCTGTACACTAGTATGGCTTAATCCTGCTCACTAAGTAATAGCCTGGCAACTTTTCATATTTACAGAGCCAGTGGAAAAGAAAGGCCCTGTTTTATTTCCAAAATCTCAGGTCCATGTTGAAGATTTTCCTTAGTAACGTCAGTCAACCTCATGACAATGAGAGTTCATTCATTCATCTATTTGTTCACTAGATACTTAATAATATTAAAAAACTCCTAATATTAAAAAACTCAATTTTTTTAAAGATGGAAGATAAAGGTTCTGCCTTCTATATGCTCTGTGTATGATATCATTGTGACCTAATTCTTTTTAAAAATATCATTATCTTACTCATAATGAGACTTTTATTTGCACAGAGATCTACAAACTTTAGTCTTGGCTATTTTCTTTGATCAATATTTGGATCACAGTTTGGACATTATTTTTTCATTGCATAACTAAAATTATTAAGATCTTGCTAATGTCCTGTACTATGGCGATACAGAGAAGAGAAACTTGTCACAAGATTTCACAAATGCTCATAAAATATAGAAGTATCCAGAACATTATATATGTACATATCTATCTACATTTGCGTACATGTGTGTGCACAGTAAATCGTCCTATGTTAAAAATGTGTTAGCAGTGGGATAGCAATCCCCTGATTTAGCCATTAAATCAGGAGTTTAAGGAAAGGTATCAGGGACAGATAAAATTTCGGTTTGAATGTGCAGCATTTATTCTGTTGGAAAATATGGTTAAGGGAATTCTGATTAAGGGTTGTTTTTTGCAAGATGTAGGAAGCCAGAGAACTTTAGTTTATTATAACATGGCTAGATAGAAGAATGTTTTGGTCATATGGTGGAAGATAAGGATGCAGATGTAGGGTGCAGATCATGAGAGATCTTGTGGAACAGAACCAAGAGATTTCTTCTGAAGGATTTTAAGAGAGAGAGGAAAAGCTGCCTTTTATTATTATGTGGTTGATAATTGATAAGTGGCAAAACTGGCGACAAGGAACAGTTGGGAAAAGCATTACTATAATTCTGGGAGATTATGACAGCTTAAATAAGGCAATGACAAAGGGGATACAAAGCTGTGGATAGCTCTGAGTTCTATAAGATTCAAAGTATAGCGACGTATATTTGTCTCTCATCTATTTTGTCTCACTTTCTTGTTTGTGCTTCTTGGGAGCAACTTTCAAATAAACTACCCATGACCAAGTCTTTGTCTCAGAATCTGATTTGGAGGAACAGCCACAGGTGCTGTCTTACCATTCTTCATCTCACACATCCTCTCTGGCCCAGAAACTATGGACGATCTCATTTAATTTCACAGTAAAAGGTAAAGTTATCAGGGTAATACCGCCAGTAATAGACATGTACACCAACTTACCTGCTTTATAAGCCATGTACTCTTTTTACCATTATATGGGATGGAATATCTCTATCTAGTGCCAGCTCCTCCATTTAACCACTGAAACTCATCTTCTATTGTCCATTTAAGGACTTTGCTCTTTGAATTATCTCTTATTCTTTATGCACCATTATTTGCAATTCTCCATATTATCATTAATATTAAAGCATCAGGATAGTTTTCAGCTAGTGGGAAAAAAGAAAACCTTCCTTGACTTTGTGTCTTCCTCAGCTGCGTACCTTTCCTCCATCATCCTTTAGAGAAAACAACTCAAAAGAGTTATCATGATTCCTCAATTTTTTTTCCTCACTTCCATTCATTCTAGAACACACTCCTATCAGACTTGGATTCCCACTGTGCTACTGAAATCCCTTTAGATTACCCAATGACTTACATATTACCAAAGTCAAAGCAGAATTTTAAGTTCTCATCCCCTCCAAATCTTCAGTAGCTTCTGACATTTAATCGCTTTTTCTTCATAGCAGCTACTAATATTTGACATTTTATTGGTATGTATTTGTTTGATTTCTGTTATCCCACGGAAAGTAGGCTCCACGAAGGCAAGAACTATGTATATACTATTTTCATTTACTATTTAATCCCTAGTACTTAGGACAGAGGCTGGTAACATTACTGAATAAACTGCTAAACAGATGGTGCAGAAAGCTACAAGGATGCTAACTTTAGTAACTTCATGATGAAGAAAAAGCCACCTTGTCATTTGAGATATTAAAAGCAGATGAAGGAAAGAGCTGCTTCCCTAATCTCTAAGCAAACTGAATTTTCTTAAATATTCGACAAAACATCAGATATTTTTCAGAATTGAAAATTCTTGAAGAGCAGAGCCATTTTAAGGGACTTTCAAGTAAAGATTTGGTGGTCCTGATGTGGGAGACATTAATGTGGCTGCTACTGGATCTCAACAGAAAATTTAAGCATGATAAAGGAGAGCGTATTACTCAGGTCATTATCATCATTCGCCAACATTTTAAGTTGATGAAGCTGTAAAGAATAACCTGTATCACAGGCCAATATATATGAAAGCCCAAACACAATAGGCCAATTAAAAGCATTTCTACAAATGAAATAAAGCAAACCATATGTTTATTTTAAACTACTAAGATTTACTGTTTGAATTGTAGTGGCTGACTGATTTCTATAAGATTTGAGGAGTAGCAGCATACATTCATTTGCCTGTCTTCCAAAATATCTCTTCAGCAACTATGCATTTTTTAAAAGTTAGCAAAAAGGATGAAGTGTTAACTTATATGGAATGTTCATAATTTGAAGTCAACCAGCATTTGGAAGTCTGCCAAGGTTTCTAGCTATGATTTGAAGAAAACCAAAAAGCAAGAAACCCATGCATTTCATATCAAGTCTTGACAAAATTTGTCTCATAATTTTCATTTTTCTCAATCAGCTGCTAAAGGCACTCATTTTCATCTTCTTGATTAGATGCTGTTGTGACTGATTACTGGCTTTAATAGTTCTTTTTAATGGAACATTGTCATTTGCTCTTCTATGATTACCTTAAAATACCACATATCACCCATTAGGGTTTTTTATTCTATTTCTTTTTCCAAATTGTCAGTTACCTTATTTATTTCTAGTTTATCCTCTATATATTCCAGCTCCAATCTCCAAGCCCCTAATTTCTGCCAAACCATTCAGGTTGCCCAAAGTAATCTCATATTCAGTATTTCCTTATCCTTTACTTAAGCTTATGTTAAATTCAACATGGCCCATAAAACCTTCCGCTAACTTCTAGGAAGCAACAATAGGTACCTACTTTTTTTTTTTAAGATTTTATTTATTTATTCATGAGAGGTACACACAGAGAGAAAGGCAGAGACACAGGAAGAGGAAGAAACAAGCTCCATGCAGGGACCCCAGTGTGGGACTCAATCCCAGGTCTCTGGGATCACCCCTTGAGCCAAAGATAGACGCTCAACCACTGATCCACCCAGGAGTCCTGGTACCTACCTTTCTTTAAACAATTCAAAAGCTTTACTACTGCTTAATATCTATTTGCTTTAAAAATAGTAAAGGAGCAAAATTATGTTACTTCTCCTAGATGCCGAGATTTTTTTTTCTATTCACAGCAATAATAACTAACAGTGTTTATGCTATTAGTAGGATCTATAGTTATGATAAGTAGATAGGATTGGTATCATTTCCTTTTCCAGGAGAAGAAAATGCAGGTCTTAAGGACTGTAGAACAAAGTCCCTTTACTTACTAATATTACAGTCTTCCCACCAGACAATATTAACACTTGAAATATCTATAAATAATTGCTTTCTTTGAATCATTGAAATTATTATTTGATGTTTCCTGAGACAGTGAGGTATACATGATACTAGAGGGCTTTTTATGGCATATACTGTTAGAGATTTTTATTGTTAAAAATTATTTCTTTAAAAAAATTCTCACCTAAATATGTTAAACATTCACATGTTAATGACATTTGCTTTCTAATTATAAAAATTATATCCTGAATAAATTTAAGCCTTTTTAGGGACTTCATATTCCATGGCTTTGCAGTCTTCAGTTAAAATTCAAATAGCTAATAACTGTGCCTCATTTCTAAATTGAACTCTTTCAGTGATATTTATATAGCAAATATCATTTTATAAGAATGCAAACTTAAAGCACATTTAGCTGTTATAATGAAAACCTCTACATGGTCTGCAAGATGATATGAATACATTTTTATAATGACTTATAAGGTTTAAGACTCATTTAGAGATTGTCTTGCTCCCTACTGTCAAATCTGATTCTCATAGCAATGCTTATGGGTAGGTAAGCAAATATTATCAATGTTTTAAATGTGAACTGACTGAAGTTCTGAAAGGTTAGATACGTTGCCTAAGGTTACAAAAAAGGCATGAAAATATGAAAAATGAAAACCAAATTTCTGACCCATAGGCCCAAAGCTCTTTCTATCATAGAACTGACTTCCAAGCGCTGGAAGGGATTTCAACGTTACTTAATTCCGTATCTCTAGCTTAACAGATGAGTAGTGCAGATCCAGATAAGATAGATGCCTTGCCCTTTCCCTCTCTCAGCCTCTCTATATATTAAAATAAATCATTTGGAAGCTTATTTTCTCCCTCTGGATATTATTTCTTAATGTTCACTCTTTTTTTAAAACTTATTTTTTCATGTTTTGGGACTCAAAAATGTTAAATCTTCTTATTATTTTCTTTCTTCTTCCCCTTCCAATTTTTCTTTGCAGTCATCATCCCTGTATTTATCACATTCCTATTCTTCGACTATGCATCCTAATACTACTTGTAATTGAGATCTACTTAATCCCTGGTTGCTATCTGAAATATAAACTTGTGCATCTGTTTCTTTTATTAAATCTGTTAAGCTTGAATTGTTACTTAAACTTCTTAAACTAGTTTTAATTTGGTTATAAGAAAAAATATTATTTTTTAAAAAGAAAAATGACAACTGCAGCATTTTGCTCTAATAAATGAAAATTTCCATCAAAGTTTAACAAGCATACAAAAAAGTACACAAGTCAGAAGTTATAGATTGATTAATTTTCACAAATAACACCCATGTGACTAGCATGCAGAGGAAGAAATTTAACATCATTAGAAATGATGGGATTTTAATTGGGATTATATTGAATTTGTGACTCAGTGTGGGGAAATTAAAAATATTGAATCTTCTAAATCATAAAAATACTATACCATTCCAATTGTTCGTGTCTTCATTATATTTTGCAATAATTTTCCGCACTTTACAGTGTATAGATCTTGCACATTTTTCATTAAACTTAAACTTTGGATTCTGATATTCTTTGATGCTGTCTTTGGGTTTTTTGTTTTTGTTTTTGTTTTTAATTTAAGTAGTCTCTACACCCAATGTGGGGCTCAAACCCACGACCCCGAGATCAGTAGTTACTTGCTCTTCTAACTGAGGCAGCCAGGTGCTCCTTTGATGCTGTTTTTTAATTTAATTTTTTTCAATGCTGTTTAAAATGGCATTTTTACAGTAATGTAATTTTTTAATTACTCGTTTGTGGCATCTAGGGTTTTTTTTCTTGAGGTTACACAAAGTAATCTTGCTAAACTGGCTAATTTATTCTAGCACAGTAGCTATAGGTCACTTTCAAATGATATAACCACATAAATGTGCAACCTCTGAATATGGCAATTACATTCTTTCCTTTCCTGTCCATATGCCTTTGTTTTTATCTTTTTCATACATTATTGCCCTGTCTAGGGCCTTTCTAAAATTTTGAATAAAACTGGTGATGATAAAACAGACTTGTCTTGTTCCTTATCTCAAGGGGGTAGGTTTTCAATATTTCACCAGTAGTTATTATATTTGCTTCAGTTTTCTTAGTTTCTTTTTTTATCACGTGTGCTAAATTTTGTCCAATGGCATTTCTGCCATACTTTGGGATAATCCTATGATTTTATTCTTTTATTCTGTTAACTTTGTTTGATTTCCAAATGATATAAACTGTGACTTTATTCTTTGATTAAACACTATTTGTTCATGTGTATTACAGTTGATATGTCTTAGACTCAGTTTGTTAAGCATCCTATTTCTTTTGCATTTGGTCATTAAAGAGAAACTTTTGATTTTACTTTCCTGTAAAATTCTTGTCAGCTTGGTGTTTCAAGTGGGTCAAATTAAACTTTACTGGAAGTTTTTTATTGCTTTTATTTTCTGGAAGAGGTCACACAAGATCGGCATTATTTCTTTCCCATCTATATGGAAAAGTTCACAACTTTAGGTACTAGTACCAGGGTATGGAATTCATTTACACGAGGATTTCTCTTTACAGACTCAATTTATTTTTTTAATTATTTTTTATTTATTTATGATAGTCAGAGAAAGAGAGAGAGAGAGAGGCAGAGACACAGGCAGAGGGAGAAGCAGGTTCCATGCACCGGGAGCCGGACGTGGGATTCGATCCCGGGTCTCCAGGATCGCGCTCTGGGCCAAAGGCAGGCGCCAAACCACTGTGCCACCCAGGGATCCCAGACTCAATTTATTTAATAAATATATGATTAATAAGATTTCCTTTCCTAAGTTTACCTTTTTAAAGTGTGTTTTCCTTGGAATTTTATCATTTCATCTCATGTCAAAATTTTTTAGTACAACTGCTTTTAATTCCATGTCTGTGCCTCTAGAAACTATAGTGATGATTGCTTTTATATTCTAAAAATAGATTATGTGTGCCTTCTCTTTTTCCTAAATCAGTTCCTAGGTGTTGATCAATTTCATTAACCTTTACAAAAAAGAAAACTTGGTTTTGTTGACATTCTCTTTGCAAATTTTTTAAATTCATTAAATTTTGTTTTTAATTGTATTGTTTTCTTTTACTTATTTCACTTTACATTACCATTATTTTTTCTTTTCTCTTTTTTTTTAAGATTTTATTTATTTACTCATGAGAGACACAGAGAAAGAGAGGCAGAGACACAGCAGAGGGAGAAGCAGGTTCCATGCAGGGAGCCCGACGTGGGACTCCATCCTGGGTCTCCAGGATCATGCCTCAGGCTGAAGGCAGGCACTAAACCACTGAGCCAACCGGGCTGCCCATCATTATTTTTTCTAAAGCCTTGTGAGGAATAACCAGACCCTCAATTTTCCAGCATGTTCTCTTATGCGTTTAATGTAGGAAATTTACTTTAGACATATGTTTTGGCCTATCCTATACATGAGAAAAGATTTATTGAGGTATAATTGATATACAATAAACTGTACAACTTTAAAATGTATGATATGATCTGATTTGTATATATGTATATATTCATGAAACAAGATAATGACTATATCTGTTACCTGCCAAAATTTCCATATAGAGCTGTATAATCACTCTTCTGACTCCCCTCATGGCTCCCTTTCTAGGCAATGAATACTTTTATACAAATGTCTGTATAGACATATGCTTTAATCACATCTTAAGTAAGATAAAGTAAATGAATTTTTCCTAATAATTGAATTGAGAGTTTAATGCTCTCCTAGTAGTGTATGAAAGTCACAGTAGCTCTGTAGCCTTACCAACCCCTGTAATGGTTAGTCTTTTTAATTGTACTCCTTCTAGTAGATATACAGTGATAGCTCACTGTCACTCTAAATTGTATGGGTGTAACCAATTCATTGATCTTTCTGTCCCAGGCATCCCCAGTAAATGGAGAAAATGTAATCTAGACCTATCTTAATCCTTTTCTTCCATTCATTTTTGGATGTAAGTTATTTATTATTGCAAACTAGGTTTTCTGTACAAAATACTGTGGGGATAATTGGAGGCCAGGGAGCATTTTATTTTGCTTTCAAAGAGCAGTTAGTGTGGGAGCAATTCATCTCCTAACAATGAAGAATTGAGTCCTTTGGAAGCTGGGTGTCAGATTTGGTGAGTTTTGTATTTCTGGTTCATGTTACATTTAGGATTTATCTTCTCAGAGATGTCAAATGATTTGTTGGATTGTTTTCCAGAGGCTTCCCTGCCTGGTGTGTATCAGGTCCAATCTGTATTCTTTGGGCTGGTGAGATTGCTGGAAGCCTCAGTCAGCTGTATAGCTTTTCAGCTACAACTTTCTGCGTTGCATTTTGCATCCTCAATTACCTCTTTTGAATCAGTAAAAGGACTTAAAGGAGAAAGGTGGTACCAAAATTGGGTCTCACCACTTGGGCTTCTCATTTCTCTGAATTCCTGTCTCTTCCTTGGCATTTTGGTGCCTTTGAATAATATCTGTGAAATCTTCTATTTTTTCTGGTTTTTCTCAGCAGGGTGATTGGGCTGAAATGGCTGTTCTGCCATTACTGGAAACAGACATCAGTACAAATACTATCTTCTTAAAAATATGTATTAATTTGTAATAACTTTGCTTCCTAAAGCCAAGTAATCCAAGCTAGATATTAAGGTGAACAAATTCCTTCAAGGCAAATATTATTCTTGAGGATTCAATCCTTTTTATTATCATTTACTTAATTTCCCTCTAATTTTTTTTGCTGAATCCATCAATGTAGCTGAAAGAGAACAGGTATGTACGTGCTCTTACACTCGCATAAATTAATGACGCTCTGTCATATATTAACTCTCAAAATATGTATTAAGGATACCAAAAAAGTTTTACCAAACAAATTATAATCTCTGACCAAGTCAATTGGCCTATCTATTTATCTATCTGATAAAAACAACCTGAATGTCCATCATTTGAAAATTAACGAACCAGAATTGCACATGTCAACATGGATGAATCTCAAAAACATAATTTTGAACCAAAAAAAAAAAAGAAAAAGTCAGTGGCATGATATGTATTCATTTATATATTTGACATGCTTGATGGATCAATGCTGACTAGGTAAATCAGACCACCTGTAAACTTGAAACACTGGAAGAGAGAGAAACTGAAGAACTAACAAAGGGCAATGAATGGTCTGCCAGAAATTTTTCAAAGTGAACATTCATAGAATTCAGTTGAGCATTTTTTTTAAAGATTTTATTTATTTATTCATGAGAGAGAGAGAGAGAGAGAGGCAGAGACACAGGCAGACAGAGAAGCAGGCTCCATGCAAGGAGCCTGATGTGGGACTTGAACCTGGGAATCCAGGATCACACCTTGAGCCAAAGGCAGGCACTCAACCACTGAGCCACCCAAGCGTCCCTCAGTTGAGCATTTGTAACTCTTTCCCCTCAAGGGATCTATAGGTTCAGGTACTTTACTTAGAGGCCGAACAATGAACAGAGCTTCCAATAAAATCACCAGGCCACGGGGTAAACCAGATTTCAGGATTTGCTAATCATTGTCTATGTACAGTGAACAGCAGAACAAGAGGCTATAAATTCTGCTGGGTTTGGATGGGATATCGAGGGTTATGGTTTGAAAGCAACAGTGAATCTGAAATTGACCAATTTTTACCAGGCTTAACTTTGAATCATTTGAATCTCTGGATTAATTAGATCTGAAAATAATAGTGCTGGTAGTTGCTCAGCGAGAGTGAAATTAAATTTGGATTGTCTCTAAGATTTTCATATATAGTTTCAGCATACAGTTAAAAATGAGGAATTTAAGTAGGACAAAGGAACGTGTTACCAAAATGCATTGAAATAATAGAGAAAAGGGGCACCTGGGCAGCTCAGTGGTTGAGCATCTGCCTTGGCTCAGAACGTGATCCCAGGGTACTGGGATCAAGTCCTGCATTGGGCTCCCTGCAGGGAGTCAGCTTCTCCCTCTATGTCTCTGCCTTTGTCTTTCATGAATGAATAAATAAAATCTTTAAAAAATGAAAGAAACAATAGATAATGGAAATAGAAACAAAAGGTAATCAGGTAAAAGATCTGTCAGATATGCATTAAAATGCCTAACAGTGGGCTGCCTGGGTGGCTCAGTCGGTTAAGTATCTGGCTTAGGCTCAGGTCATGATCCCAGGGTCCTGGGATGGAGCCCTGCATCCAGCTTCCGGTTCAGCAGGAATTCAGCTTCTCCCTCTCCTTCTGCTCCTCCTGCTCCATTCGTGCTCTCTCTCTCTCAATAAAATAAAGAAATAAAATCTTAAAAAAAAGAAAAAAAGAATACCTAACATGTTCAAACAGAAGAAAAAATTAAGAATTTTAGCAAAGAACTGAAAATTATTTTTAAAAAGTAGGATCTTGTTTCATGTACTTTGATGTAAAATGTCCTTTTATATATCCAGCTATATTGTTTATTGAAGTCAGCTTCGTTGGCATTAATGTACCAAATCAAGCTTTCTTATGCTTAATTTCACATGATATATTATTTTTTATATTATTACTTGTCTTATACTTCAAATTACTTCACATGTAAACACATAATTGAGACTTGCTTTTTTTCTAGTCTGAAAACTGCATTTTAATTGGGATGATTAGGTCTTCTTAATTTTAATTATTAATTATTTTTAATACAGTTTACTTTTTTTTTACAGTTTGCTTTAAAATTGACCAACTTGCCCTATTCTATTTTCCTATTTTGTTTATTACTCTGTTCCCCTCTTTGTGCCAGCTTTTCTGTTTATTGAATTTTTTGAATTGTTCAATTTATATTCCTCTTGTGATTTCTATCTGTGAGGGTTTAAAAACATGTTCACACATTCTTTAACACCCGTTCCTTCAAGAGATGGGTCTTATGGCTCCTCCCAGGATTCTGGACCAAGCTTACCAAAGCTTTGTAACCAATACAACCCAACAGTTGTAATGGTACATTAATTCCTGGGCTGACACGGCCACCAACTGACATTACCAATTACCACCAGCAGAGGGCGACATCTTGGCCCTCCGCTGGGCGCTCTTCACGCATTTCTGCATTTCCGGTGTTCTCACTTTCCATCAGGTGCCCTTTCCCTTCAACCTGTAGAACTTCCGGTAGCAACGTAAATTGCAGGTTGTCAACAAATTGTCTTAGGTCTATTTATGTGATTGAGTCTTAATTCACTCTCGTGTCTTGATTCTCTCTCGCATCTTAATTCTCTCTCAGTTTACTAAGACAATTTTGCTGGATATAGAATGTTACTGGGAATCTCATTATTTTGGAATTGAAAAGATTCGGCTCTGTTATCTCCAGTTCTCTGTGCATTCTGTTGAGAAGGCAGCCATCTTTTAAATCATGGTTCCTGCTGAGGTAATGTATCTTCTCAGAGGTTTCGACTTTGTACAGTTCTTTAATATTCTTTGTATTTCATATGAGTACCTACTATTTAGTTTACCACTAAAATATTTTAAGACTTAAATTTCTATTTTGTCAATCCAAACTTTTTCATCAGTATAAATAAAAGGATAATTTATTGTATTGACCATAGCAAAATAATAATAATAATAAAGCCAAAGCAAAAAACAAAAGCAAACCTCGTATGAAAATGAAAAATAGAAAAAGCCAAAATATATTTTTCTTATTAAAATACATACAAATACCTATGTAGATTATACACAACACAATTTAAGCATTTTCTTAAGCAAAGTATAAAAATGGTTTGTCACAATAATTATTCTGATACTAATCCGAACTGAATGAAAAACTGTAAGATAAGACTCTTAATAAAAAATAAGGAAGTGGACACGTATTACCTAGAGCAAGATATTTATATCTATCATAGTTATGTATTTAATAAAATCCTGCTTTGGAAAACATACTCTGTTGGTGAAATGATTTATATAAATAGAGACATATCAGAACCAATTCAGTAACACGGAGTATATAGAATGTGAGTGAAAGTAACAAGTTTATGCATATACATACACATTTATGCATGTACTTAATATGTAATAATTTTGGTATTCAAATAGTTATGAAAGTATATACTCTAAGAAATTGTATTAATAAAATGCATATCTGATATGTACAAAAATCAGTATTAATTGGCAATTAGTATATAATAAGCTTAATACCTAGTGGAAATTAAATACCAAGATATAAACATTTCTATACATTGATACCAGAGTTTGAGGGGTGTATAAAATGGTACTTAGTTTTTGGAAATGAATTTGCTATTTTTTACAGATATTTTAAATTTGCCTCCCCTTTTCTACAGTAATTGCCTTTCTGTGACAGAACTTGTCAAACATGTACATAAAAATATAGATATAAAAAGGCAAAACAGCTATTTTCAATAGACTCTATTGTGTTCATACTATAAATGCTTTGCAAATTTTACATTCAATCAGACAGATTGTAAATAATTACAGAAGATATCTCCAGGACTTATTTTTAATAAAAAAGCAAGCAAATTGTAATTTCTTTCACATGTGTTCATAAGTATTAATTATGTAAATACATAGTTGTATGTATATTTGTTAAATTATACTCTTCATTGCTTATCATAGTTACTATTGTGAAAAGATATGTATCTGCATTTTTTGGAAATTTTACAATGAATGCACACCTTATTTGTAATCAATAGAATAAAATAAATTGTCAAGTGATAGCGTATTACTAATGATTCTTTTGAACTATGTACTTTTTTCATTTTTAAAAGTAGTACAGGATAGTAATAAGTTATGCTTAAAGCCAGAATTAGAACAGAGCTACTAGATAAGAAAGAAATAATAAGATGAAATACTGAAATTTTACATGGAGAAATAATTTAACTTAGTTGTGAAGCATTTATAAGAAGGTGACCTGTAATTAGTCATTAAAATCATTAAACTGAGGACCATAAGTGAAATTGTCACAAAGAATGTTCTTTTAACTGTCCTACTAGGATTAAATGTCAAGTGTAATGTAGACTTTATTTAATATTCAGGGGACTTTGTTGCCATGATATCAGAAAAAATGACAACAATAATTAGGGTTAAAATCCTCTCAATTTTTATCTGATCAGTGTATGTAAAAAGACTTAAAACTATAATCTTGCTGTACAGGGTTTTCATATTAATATGATGTGTATAAAATAGTGAGTATTGCTGTTCTCAGAAAAATGTGTAGATTTTACTGTATAGGACCCAGCAATATTGCTAAATGAAGTTATTTCTAATTTATTACATATAGATTGTTTTTAGACCTTCTGGAAACATAAACATACAGTCTGTGAATAAGGATAGGTTCATTTATTTCTTTCCAATCATTTGAGCATTTTTAAACTTTTCCCTGCGTTAATGGCCTCTGACTTCCATAAAGCGTTGAATAGAACAAGTGATAGTAAGTATCCTTGCCCTCCATCCTGATCACAGGTTCTGGTTTTCAGTACTACATCACTAATGCTGATATTTGCTATAGTTTTCTGAGATTTTTAAAAACCAGTTAACTGGAAAGAAATTTTACCAAATGGTTTCTCTCTGTATCTGTTGTGATAGTGCCATGATTTTGTCTTTTGTTAAAAAGATTTGATTTTAAAATAATAAGCCAGTAAGAATTTATTATTGGATTAAACCCAATTTGTTCATGGGGTTTTATAATTGAAGGGTATTTCAATTCCATTTTTCAAAAATGAGGGTTTTTTCTTAATTTGTTATGATGCATACCAACATTGATTTTTTTTAAAAAAAAGATTTTATTTATTTATTTGAGAGAGAGCGAGAGCATGAGCAGGGAGCACACATTGGGGCTGGATCTCAGGGTCCTGGGATCATGACTTAAGCAGAAGGCTGACGCTTAACTGACTGAGCCACCCAGGCACCCCAACTATGGATTTTTTTTTTCAGTTTATTGTAAAATTTATAGGGATCACATTCAATATTTGGCTGAGTGTTTTCACTATTTCTGTTGTGAGGAAGAGACTGTGAAAGATTGTGCAAAAAGCATATTTGCTATTTGTTTATGAATTTTATGGAAAAGGTCACACAATTCATCATCAGACCATGGAAATCATTTGTAGGAATGATTTAAATTATGGATACAATTTAACTATAACATCTAGGATTTTCTAAATATCTTGTTTTGTGAACCTATGTTCTGGAATTTTGTCATGTTGTATGACTTAAAATATTATGCAAGGATCTGAAGCATATGTAGTGATACTCTACATTCCTCTACTCTATATTCCTGGTATTGATAAGGTGTGTGTGTGTGAGAGAGAGAGAGAGAGATCAGTTTTGCCAGGATTTATTATCTTTGAAACTACCCCCCACACACACACAAAATTAACAACTTTCGAATTTGTCGATCTTAACTGAAGTTTTTTCTGAATTTCATTAACTGATTTTAATTTTCTCTTATTTCTATTATTCTTTTGGTTCAAATCAACTCGTGTTCTGTTTCTTTGTGTGTGTGTGTGTGTGTGTGTGTGTGTGTGCTCATTTTCTAAAGTGGATTATCAGATCTTAAATTTTCAGGATTTCTTGTTTCACTTTTAATGCTACAGTGTTTCTTTAGACACGTTTTGGCAGATCCCACAACTTTTTAATATTTTTTTTCGGTATGGTTGAATTAAACTGCACAACATTAAAATAATGCAAGTTTTGAGAAATGTATGTATTTTTGAAACCATTGCCACAATTACAGTGATGAACATATTCATCCTCCTCTCAGGTTTCCATTTGCATCTTTGGATTTCCCACCTTCTGACCCCTCCCAAACCCTTCCCTGTTTTCCATATTATTGATGTTTTATATAATTATGTGCATGTTGACTTTCACTTTTCTTGGATAAACAACAAGGAATTGAATGGTTGAGTCACATGATATGTGTATCTTTAAGATACTTTAGAAAATGCCAAAATGATCTGTAATCTGGTTACATCAGTTTACATCCTACTAGCAGTATATGAGTGGCACTGTTGTTCTATATTGTTGGTACTTGTTACAGTTAGTATTTTTAACGGTAGTGCTTCTGATACATGTGCAGTGGTATCCCATGTCACTCTAAATTTTGCGGTGTCTGTGCCATGAATCTCTAGTAAATGGAAAAGATGGGTTGCAGGCCTAATGCTACTGATCCTTTTAGTTTCCATTCATATTTTGCATGTATAGTGGGGTTTTTTTGGCATGCAGGTATTTATATATAAAATACCATAGAAGTAATTGGAGGTTCTGGGTGATTGTATCTTCCTCCAGAGAGCATTATCTTTTGCTTCTGGGAGACAGTTGGGTAGGGAAGTTCATCTCATTACAATCTGTGATTGCAGCTTTTGAAGCTGGGCCTCAGGTTTTGTGAGTAGTTTCTACTTCAGGCTCATACTGATATTGAGAGACTAGACCTTTATGGTTGTTAAATCAACACCCGGTTGTTTTCCAGACCCTGTGTGCCGTAGTGCGCCTTAAACCCAATCTGTGACTCATGGGTTGGTGAGACAACAGGAAGCACTAATTGCCTGTTTGCCTGCGGGTTGTCAGTGTTCTTTTGGCATCACGTGTTCTCAATGACCTCCTTTAAATCAGCAAAAGGCTTGTGCGTAAAAGGGGTAGCAAAGAGGTGCCTGGGTGGCTCAGTCAGTTAAGCATCTGCCTGCAGCTCAGGTCATGATCTCAGGGTCCTGGTATCCACCTATGTGGCTTGTGTAGGGCTACCTGCTCAGTGGGGAGCCTGCTTCTCCCTCTCTCTTGCCCCTTTCCAATTCCCCCCCCCAACTCATACTTTGTGCTCTCTCAAATAAATAAAAATCTTTTAAAAAAGAAAGGAGGTAGGGTGTCTGGGTGGTTCAGTTAAGCGTCTGCCTTTGGCTCAGGTCATGATACTAGGATCAAGTCCCACATGGGGCTCTCTGCTCAGTGAGGAGTCTGCTTGTCCCTCTCCCTCTGTCGCTCCTCCTGCTTGTGTGCTCATGCTCTCTGTCAAATAAATACAATCTTAAAGAAAAAGAAAGAAAACAAAACAAAAGAAAAGAAAAGAAAAGAGAAAAGAAAGAAAAGAAAAGAAAGGGAAGTGGGTAAGAGATTCGTGTTTCATCACCTGGGCTTCTCCTCTAGGTCCAGTTTCTTCAAATGCTTGCTTCTTGGGGTTTGTGGTACCTTTGAATAAAATGCTTTATATCTTCCAGCTTTCTTAGTTTTTCTCAGTGGGATGGCTGGGCAGAAATGGTTAGTGTTGCATTCCTAGAGGAAGACAGCTCTGCAAATACCTTTTTTGAAATATATTTTAGTTTTATTTTTTTTATTTTTTTTTAAATTTTTATTTATTTATGATAGCCACACACAGAGAGAGAGAGGCAGAGACATAGGCAGAGGGAGAAGCAGGCTCCATGCACCGGGAGCCTGACGTGGGATTCGATCCCGGGTCTCCAGGATCACGCCCTGGGCCAAAGGCAGGCGCTAAACCACTGCGCCACCCAGGGATCCCTATATTTTAGTTTTAGTTATTCTTCCTCCTAGAGCCAAATACCCAGTGTTTCACCAAAATGTTTCTTTAGTTTCCTACCTGTACCAGACCGATAGATGTAGGCACTTGCAGATATATTACTGAAGTATAAATGGAAAACAGACAAGTATGGAGTAAATTATAGAAGATAAGTTTTGTGCTAATTTTTTATCCATAATAATAACCAGAATGTTACCTACATCTGGTTTCTAATTGTATTTACTGATTACTGAAAGGATTGGCATTTGAAATCTTTAAATGATCTTGAAGTTAGAGTTAAGATAGTATCCATTTGTGTATATGTAACATGACAACAATATGAATCCATTCATTCTCTATGCATTTTTGTCAAATATTTTGTTCAAGTATTCTTATTTGAAAACTTAAATTGATTATATGTAATTTAGTTTTGCCCTTTAATTTTCTTAGATTAAGTATATTATATATTCAGTTAAAAGCAAAAATCTTAAGCTTACACTTTAATTTTGTAAATTATGTCTTTTACATCAGAAATACTATTTATCATTTTTACTTCAAGGAATCAGCTTTTTAAAAGGGTGTAAGAAAGAGAAGTAGTCTTTTCTATTTATCCACGTATTTCTCCTCTCCCCTGCTCTTCTCTCCCTTCTGTAGTTTCTATTGGTTTTTTTTTTCTTCCATTTGGCCTGAAAAGCTTTCTGTAGCATTATGTATTATTTTTTTGGACAGAAACAAATTGTCTCAAGTCTTTTTATGTGTCTTTGTCTTATTTCACTCTTAGTTTGGAAGGATGGTTTGGTGGATAAAGAATTCTGGGTTCATAGTTTTATTTTTTTTTCTTTCAGCATTGGAAACATGCTGCTCCATTTTCACCATTTCTCCAAGGATCCTTTTGAGAACACAGCCATCTTTTAAGTCATCGTTCTTGGTAGGTAAGGTGCTTTATTTTTCAGTTTTTGCTGGTATACATTTGTATACTTCACTAGTACCTGTATATTTCACTTTGATGTCTAATATATACTTTACTGATAAAATGTTTTAAAAAATCAATAGCTATTATATCAATCCAAATTTTTCCATTCAAATAAAGAAAGATAACTTATCAGATTAACAATAGCAACAAAAGCCAAAAAAGAAAGAGCTCATGTGAAAAAATACTTAAAAAAAGCCAAATATCCAATTTTTATTTCTTATTAAAATGCATAAAATAAGTTCACATATATATAAATTAAAATGAGCTATGCAAATTCCCATGCAAAATATTAAAAAGCATCATTTTTATTTCTAACTTGATGCTAATATTGACATGTACGAGAAATTGTATAAGAGCAAATAAAACTCTTGATAAATAATAATGAAATCACACATACTACTTAAGGCAAAATATTTTGCATTTATAGCAACTGTGTGATATACAGTAATATTCAATTTGGCAGATGTAGTCTTTATCTGAAAAGATTTACATAAATACATATCAGAATAAGTTCTTAACAGGCAATATATATGTAAGTGAAAGTAACAAGGATATATCTGTATATATATGATTAATATAGGATAATTTTGGTATGTCAAATAGATGATAGACTAATGAATGGAATAATAAAATAATCAAGCAATTCTGGAAAATAAATGGAGACCGTCCAAAGGAGGACAAGAAAACGTTACTTATTCAGAGCATGCTATAGCACGGGAGTCAGCCAGTATCACTTATATTTGGCAGAGACTCAAAGGCAGGCAGTGGAGTGTGAAAGCTTATAGTAGGAAAAAGGGAAGACCTTGAGTATGTTCTGATTGAAGGTTGTTGGCTTAGGGAAGGTAGAGACAGGCTAACTAGAAGTGGTATATTGTATATATTTGGTTAGGGGATCATATTTGCCTTCTTATTCATCCTAAATTGGAAGCAGGGACAAAACTTAAGGATATTGGCAGAGTGAGAAAGGGAAAATACAACAAAAAATATAAGGAAGCTTTGTAGAGAGAATAATTTGTGATCCCCTTAAAAACAAAAGCTGAGGGACGCCTGGGTGGCTCAGAAGTTGAGGGTCTGCCTTTGACTCAGGGCATGATCCCGGAGTCCCGGGGTCAAGTCCCACATTGGGCTTCCTGCATGAAGCCCGCTTCTCCTTCTATGTCTCTGCCTCCCTCTCTCTTTGTCTCTCGTGAATGGATGAATAAAATCTTTAAAAAAAAATGAAAGGTGAAATTTAATCTCTAATTGGTCTGCAAGCTCAATAAACTAGAGGCCATAAGTAAACTTCACAAAGAATACTTCTTTTCAGTATTCCTTTGGAGTAAATTTCAAGTGTATCAAAATGACAACTGTAATCAAGGTTATAATGACTCTTAAAGATTATCTGGTAATTATATTTGGAAAACATTAAAAAAATAGAATTTGTCCTGTAGGGTTTCATGCCATTTCTTAAAATATGTATAGAAAATTTACTAGGAATTGCTATCCTCAGAAAAATATGTTTATGTTTAACTCTATGGTATCCATCAATCTTGAGAAATCTGCTTATTAATTGTAACAGCAGATAATAGATTGTTTTCAACAGTAGCCATTAATGGGTCAGAATAGGTTATTGAAGATAAGTTTTGTGGTAATTAGTCTGGAAGCATAAACAAGCAATTTGTGAAAAAAAGTCAAATTAATTTCTTCCTTTTCAATATTATTCCTTTCTTTTCTCTTTTTCTTGCATTATGAACCTAGCTAGTACCTTCCTAAAATGTTGAATAAAACAGGTGATAACAAGCATCCTTTTCTGAGTTTTTTTCTCAGGGATGGGTTTTCAGCATTTCACCAGCAGGTAGGGTATGTGCTGTAGCTTTCTGAGTGTTTTTTTTTTAATTAATAAATGAGTGGTAGATTATGTCAAGTGATTTCTCTGTATCTGTCGTGATAGTAACATAATTTTATTTCTCTGTTTGGCATGATGGTTTGATTTCAAAATGATTACACAATAATCTTTTCTTGGATGAAATCCCATTTGTTCATAGCTTACTGTAATTGAAACATCTCTGATTTGTTTGCAAGGCAAAAAGCTTTATATTTTATTTATTTAGTTTTTGTGTTTTGCCATGAGACATACAAACTTTTAATAGTCTTCATGTATAATATCCTTATCAGTTTGGTATAAACTTTATAAGTATCTCCTGAAACACTTGAGAGTGCTATGACTGTTAGAAATCTATGGAAGAGGTTGTGCAAGTTTGCCATTTATCTTTAAAAAATGAGAAGATCAGGAATTGAGACATCAGGGTATGGAATTAATTTGTAGGGAGGTTCTCAATACGGATGCATTTTATGTAGTAAGTATAGAATTTTTAAGGTCTTCTAGTTTACCCATTTGTTAAGTGTTTTCTTTCTTGTAATTTCATGATTTCATGTGATTTGAAATTTATTGGCATAAATTTGATTATAATATAATGTATGTGTCTCCAGGACCTATAATGATAATTCCCCCTACATTCTTGTTGTCAGTAATATGTCTCTTCTTGTTCTCATTGTCGTGATCATTGTCTTCTTCCTCCTCCTTTTCTTCTTCTAGTTCTTCCCCTCTGCCTCTTCCTCTCTCCCATTCCTCCTCCTTCTTGATCAGTCGTGCCAGGGTTTCTCAATTTTTTTAACCACCAAAAAAAATAATAATAATAATAACAACTCCGACACCTGAGTAGCCTGGTTGGTTAAGCATCTGCCTTTGACTTGGGTTATGATCCCAGGGGTCCAAGCCCGTCATCGGGCTCTCTGCTCAGCAGGGATTCTGCTTCTCCCTCTCCCTCTCCTCTCTCTCTCCCTCTCCCTTTCCCCCTCCCTCTCCCTCTGCCCGCCACTCCCTCTGCTTGTTCTCTCTCTCTCTGTCAAATAAATAAATAAAATCTTAAATAACAACTCTTTAGTATTGTTGACCATTTAATTTTTTTCAGTTTGACTAACTGATCATAATTTAATATCTTTTAATGTTTCAGGCTTTGGCCTATATTCCTGCTTTATTTTCTAATTTTGTGAAGTATATTATCAAATTTTAAATTTTCAAGGTTTAGGCTTTTATATTAATGCTATAAATTTTCCCTTAGGTGTATGTTTTGATGCATCTACATAATTTTTAATAGCTTCAGTGAGGTATAGATTTAAAATAAACTGCAAAATTATAAAATAGTGTTTTGAGGTATGTATTTATGAAGCCATCACCACAGTTAAGATAATTTAAATATCCATCCCCT